>NW_011499876.1:578229-604986 GCF_000495115.2 Populus euphratica | reverse complement strand
AGGTTTTTGTGGACACCCCCCCCCCCCCCCTCTTTTACTTATGAAGTATTGTGTGATCACTGATATAACTCTCAAAATTTACCTTTGAAGAAACAATTACTAATATGAATTCTGATCATATTATTTGGTCAACTAATTTTAAATCAATATGAAATTTTAAAACAAGTGACATATTTCAAGCATTCAGCCAGATGAATCTTGCAGAAGATGTATACATATAAAATCATGTGCTTACTCTTAAATTTGGTGTTTTCCCACCTTTTATGCTTTTATTTCATGTGATGACCATCTTTTCCTGATGTGATTTTCTTTTCATGCCTTGTATGATGTGAATTTCTAATTTCTCAGGTGTCATCCCAAAGACATAACCAATGTGGCCTTCCACCGTTCATACCCATTATTTGCATCATGCTCTGATGATTGCACTGCATATGTTTTTCATGGAACAGTTTATTCAGATCTTAATCAGAATCCTCTTATTGTTCCTCTGGAAATTCTCCGTGGACATGCAATTTCAAATGGAAGAGGTCAGTGCTTCTTGATGCACATGTCACATACACATATGCACACATATTGTCAAGTATGGGGTAGATACATGTCCTATTCGTGAATTAGGATTGGGTTGAAATTTGAGCATGTACTACTAGTAGTTACTCTGAGCAAAGCTGGCTGGGGTGTTTGTCTATTCCTCATAAGCACTTGAAGGATATGACTTTCCAATAATAGAACAGTTTTGGCCAAAGCGCAGCCATAATTTGTTTTACAATATCTGAGTTGGGGCAAAAAAATCCATGTTCACTACAGATCTGATACAACTTCACCTCTGCAATGCTCAACATATTTTGATTCTCATAATCATCACTCTTCATCTTCATTGGCTGGTTGGACAGATATAACAGGAAGTACTTATCCATTTTGGCTATTAATACTCTCCTCTCGTCACATAATGATACGAGTTATCAAATTGATTCTCATTTATTGCTAGAAGTGATAGTAGGGGGGTTGCACTGTGGTTAAACTGTCTGTTTCCTGTGTAGTATTTGTAGCACGTCATATTGTATATGTGCTAATGCATTTACATACCAGTCAAAAGAACCCTCCCAACATCAACTGTTGAGACGAAACTGACACAGTTGTAATTGATTCTGGATTGTATTGTAGGAGTACTGGACTGCAAGTTTCACCCACGGCAACCTTGGTTATTCACAGCTGGTGCTGATTCTTTGATAAAACTTTATTGTCACTAGATGATGCAAAAAGAAGAATGTATTATTTCAGGCCAGTTTGAGAAAGATTGCAAGCCAAATGACGTAGGGATTAATGAAGCTGGAGCTGTATTGTGTGGTAGAAATTACAGTCCAGGCATTACAAATAGGTTCAGCTACTGATATTCCATCATTTAGTGTTGCACATGGTATTCGAACAGGCCTTGATTATAATTTTGACGGTGACGGAATTTACTCTCTTATTATCATTTTAATCCAGTCTTGATTCTCTGTGTTTTGGTGCCTGGGAATTTCCCTTGCTCAGTTAATTGAGTCATTCAATTCTTAATAGTAGCTTCAATTAACCAATGAAATAAAGCAATGGTGAGAAGAGATACTGCTTGGAAACATGACAGATAGCTTGGATATGGAACTGATTCAAATAGGTATTCTAAGCTTCCTTTATGGAGTCTGGTCTATGCTTTTATTCCGGCTCTATTTTCCAGAACAGCATCCGTATACCATTTGCAAATGGCCATCTGATGATCTGACTGCTGGCCACTGCAAGTTTCCATTGTGGCTATAAAACTATGGCTGACTGCCACTTCGCATCACAAAAAAAGAGGAACTAGACTAGAAAGATCTTTTTGGAACACGTTAAGAAAATACAAACTTGGGTGAAGTTTAAAATATGATCCATTGTTCTTCAACATGATGGAATTTGATGGTTTATAATAGCCATAGCTATTTCTATTTTTATCATGTATTAGATAGGTTGCAAGCATGTTGCCGCAGACTACATTTAAAAACGTGTGTAATTGTAAGATAATTAAAGAAAAAAAAGTGCTTTCAAAGCATGTAATTAAAGTGCTTTCTAAAAAAGTGCTTTCAAAGCATGTAATTAGAGTGCTTTCTAAGCATGTAATTAAAAGCTGGTAGTATTAGAATGTATATAATTTAGCTTTCAAGTAATAAATGACTACCATGCAAAAAATTTACTTAAATTATCTTAAATTTCATACAAGAATTAAATTGTAAACTATAAAGAAATATCAATCTAAATAAACATTGTTTGAGCAATTCAAAATAATTAGTAGTATGATAAACCAAAAAAAATATAGAAACCTAAATTTTAAGTAAGAAGTGAAGTCTCAATAATTATTAAAAAGTAAAGAGTAATAAATTTTTGTCAACTCCTTGTTGTTCAAATAACTTGAATAACTTAGTTAAATGTTTTGAAAAACATTTTATGTATCTATCAATGTATTTGAACCTCGTGTATAAAATTACTGACACATATATTGAACTCTCGTCTAAGAATATAAATTCCGCCCAAGAAAAAGCAACCTAAAAACACCTAAAACCTTTAAACTTTTTTGTAGAAGCTTTTACCAAATAGTTTCCTCCAATAAATTCTCAATATATATATATATATATATATATAAACTTCTAGATAGAAATTGAAAAATCTATGCACATATTTAATTAAAGAACTCAAGAACCATTGTGTAAAATAATAAAAAACAAAACACAAAAATAAAATTGAGAAAAGCAAGTGAAAAATAAATATCAAAATATCTTACATCGCAACACTAGTAATTTACGTAGTTATGTTTAATAAATTCTTTTATCAAAATAAATTGTAATAAAAAAACACATAAAATTTGTAATGGAAACCAACATACACAAATATTTAAATATATATATATATATATATATATATATATATATATATATAAAGCAAGGCTATACATAACACATAAAATTTATTAAATAATAATTAAAAAAACCAATGCAAGGTTGTATATATGAAAAATCTTATAAAAAAATCAACATTCAAAAAAATAAATTTAATTTGTATAAAAGTAAAAAAAACTTCAGATAAATCATACATACCTAAACATAAACCAAAAATTTATTTGAAAAAATATACACAAATGATGCATTATTTTTTTTAAAATTAAAAAAATATAAAAAACTCAAGTCAGGTGCTTGCGGGTCTGGTAAGCCAAACAATTAGGTTTGACAAACATGTATGGCCTAATCTTTGTTGGGTCTGGCAAGGATTTCAGATCCACATTTCTTAAATCTAATAAGTATATCAAATCGATATTGGTTGGGTTTGGCAAGCATGCCAAATATACCTTGGTTGAGTCCAACAAGCATGCTAAGCCCATGTTACGTGGGTCTGACAATCATGTTCTATCCATGTTTACTTGAGTCTGCCAGACATGCCAAACCCATGTTATGTGGACTTGGCGGTCTATTAAAAACATGATGTTACTTGAATATGGAAAACATCCCTAACCCATGTTTATTTAGGTCTGATATACATGTCTGCTTTATTTTTACTTGGGTCCAGCAACATGTCTGACCCATATTACTTTGAATTTAGTTATTTGCTTGGTTCATGCACTTTGGACTTGGTTGACTTCAAGTCTAGGCATCTTGAATCTAGCAAACATGCTAGTCCCACAATACTTGAGTTTGATAAACATATTAGACCCATGTTACTTGGATCCATTAAAATATCTGACCATGTTTCTTGGATCTAACAGACATATTAGATCTACAATTACTTTAGACGTGGCTAGCTCCCCAGGTCCTTGCATTTTGGGCGTGGTTTACGTTTTAGGTCTAACAAACATGTTAGATCCATTTTACTTGGATTTGGCAAAAAACCTGACTCATGTTATTTTGGACTTGACTATCCATCTAGTTCACACACTTTGAACTTGGCTAACGCCAAGTCCAATTTTCTTGGATCTAACAAATATGTTAGACCCACATAAAATTTATTGAACAATAATTATATATATATGTAAAATATGGTTGCACATAACATATAAAATCTATTAAACAATAATTAAAAAAAAAACAATACAAGGCTGCACGTATAAAAAATTCTATAAAAAATAAATATTAAAAAGAATTTATCTATATAATATAAGAAAAAATTATAGATAAATCATATGTACATCTTTAAAAACTAAAGACACCTAATAACATTTAAAAATAAACGCAATCTAATTAAAACATAAACCAAAAATTTATTTGAAAAAATATATATAAATAATTAATTATTTAAAAAACTAAAAATTATATATATATATATATAATGGATCAAGCACTTGCAGGCCTTATAAGCTAGGCACTAGGGTCTGAAAAACATATTAGGACCATGTTAACTTGGATTTGAAAAATATGACAGACTTATATTATTTTGAACTTTATAACTTGTCAGGTCCAAACACTTTGGACATAGCTAGTGCTAAGTCCAAACGCTTTAGATCTGACAAACATTTTAAATCCATTTTACTTTGGTATGTTAAAAAATAATGATCAAAGTTAACTTAACAGACAAATATTTATATTTTTGCAATGAGCAACACGATTTTATAGAAGGAGAGGAGAGAAGAGGCGGGGGGGGATTCCTAGTTGACGCTCCTTCATGGTTCACCTCAACACATGTGCCTTGTCTCTGTGCTTAGGGTGGTGAGGCCCATTGAATGTCACCCTTTATTGTGAAGCTTGGTTTTATTTTGTGGCTGCACTCACCACCCAAATAGCAAGGGTAGTGCTCACCTACTTGCGTATGCATAGAATTCATCAGTTATTTTTAAATATAAATAATAATTTATATGCATGTAAATATCTAATTACCATTGACTTAATATGTTATTTATAATAAAATCATATGGAAACTAAAACACTTTTTCATATAACCTTGTTTTTGTTGAAATCCAAAAATAAGTTTATATTTAAACTGCTTCAACAATAATAACAAAAAAGAATGGAGAAGCCCCACAATACTAAAGGACATAGTTGTATCTTTATTGTTTTTTTTTAAAAAAAAATAAAAAAAACCCTGATCTAAAGATTAAAATTTTATGACTTGAATGACAAATCAATATCTATACTGGATTTATAGCATGCTTAACAAGATTTTTTTAACAATGATAAATTTATTATTACATAGCTACAATTCATAATAATCTATATCAAGATAAACATTGAAAGGGACACTAAGCTTTTTATTTTTTTGTTATAATATTAAATCATCTTTATTCAATTTTAATTTATTGATTTAGATTAAATTCATGAAAAAAAAATGACATGAAAAAATCAGACTGTCACCAAATTCATTAGTCACCAGAGGCTTGTTCACGTGTCTTCTTCCCCTCCTGCTCATTCATTAAACTTGACAAAGCTTTTCGACCTTGAGAGCGGCTCAAATTTGCAAGGAAGTGGTTGAACCCTAAATTACAACCCCAGTTTTAAAAGAAGCTCCTTCCATCTTGGCGTGACTTCCTCAAAAATGTAAGTTAAAGGAGAAACTAAAACACCGCTGCCTCCAATCTACATCAAAATATGTACAAGAAGCCATGTTAACCCATTCCTGTTAGGAAGGGATTCAGATAATAAATCTAGCCATGGTTTAAATGCATGCATCAGAGGTAATAATGTAGAGTTCAGAGAGTGATATTACGACATTGTCATATATACATAACAAAACTCAAGCCAATAAAGAAGGGTTCTGGAGACCTGTCATGTCCACACCAAACCAAAAGTTTATCGTGTCAGGATTGCCAAGTTAAATTATGCAGAGCCATCATTGATATAACTTGTATATACAGAGACTGAAGGATGAAATGTTCAATGAGACATAAGATTACCACTCCGCCGACCCAAACCCCGCCTGATTAGATTTACGGCAACTAACAGTGAGAGTAGGAATAAACAGAATATCAAGTGCACTCTTCTCAGCATTGTATAAGGATCCAGTTTGTGCATCACAGCATCATGCTTCTATTAGTCTATTATGGTTAGACAACTCACCTCTCTCAGCTGCTGCACAGACTTGTATAATGCCTTCTTTGGAACACATATCACTATAGCATAGTAATCAGGGGTAACCTTTCCATTATGTTTGCAGAAAACTGGATTTATAGTAGGTCCCTGTAATAAAAAGAATACACTTGAGCTTCCAAGTTGAAAAACCTGAGGGGGTAGATAGGTGGTTAGCATCTCAGCATTCTCGGCCCCATGAGGCTTTGGTCTTTGATTTTTCCCGTTTTGGTAGTGTGAATTTGGTCAAGCAAAAATACCGGATACGCTAGTCATTAATTGGATCTTAAACTAAAGATTGAGGACATGAGAAACTTTGCTTCTGTCTCGAACCTTACCTCCAATCCGGACAAAGATGGTTGGCTGCACACTCGTCCAGCCACTTCCTCTGCACTACTTCCTCTTATGTGTGCAGTCACCTGCCATGAGATGAGAAAGTGTTAAAACAACAGATCCTGAACAGGAAAGAGAATAAGGTGGGAGAGTGAAGATTGAGAATAACCACACCGTGAACTGATCAACCGCCCTCAAATGAGCCTCAAACCTTTCTAGAATCTCTTTTGTTCTGCACCTCACGTCCTTTTGTTCGACCAATGATTTTCTCCTAGCAACAAGAACGGCCTGGAGAATGTATGAATTTTAAGGTAAGACAAAATGTATTGAAGGCAGAATGTAAAACCAGTTATTTAAACAGTTTATAAACAAAAATGAAGAAAAGAAAAGAAAAGCGAAACCCTCTACTGATCTACAGTCAATGCACCTTGATCGCATACCTGGCTCTCCAACAAAACTCCACCTTCAATTTCTCTCAAGTTGTTTTCTTTCAGTGTTGTTCCACTGCTTACAAGGTCCAAAATAGCATCAGCTATCCCCATCTACAATAATAGAAAAACGATAGTCTCAGTAGATACATGTGTATGGCCAGACTATAAAATTCACATAATTATCATTGCTCAAGAGGTGGAAGTCGCAAGTGAATAGAGCAGAAGTGCAGCTCATTAAGACTATTGTTAATGATAATTAAAATTTTCCAGATTAAGAACACTTGACCTCATTGCAGCCCCACCTGGCTTAAAATATCTCTAACCAAGAGGATGTCAAAACGTGAGAAGTTGGATGGAATTTAATATGCTAGTCACTGAATATTCATAGCATGTCAACAAGGTCAGATCTCTAACTTTTGACTCATGCAAATAATCCAATGAAAAACAAATAAATACTGTGATGAATCATTTCGAAGAAAAAAGTTAAAGAAACGTGGGGATACAGAGCATCATCATCCAATATAAGAAACTCTTAAAACCAGAAGCAAGAGACACAGCTGGAGAAGTGCAGCTCAAAAGGATCAAGTCATGCAGTCTTTTCTAGATTAAGAACTGAAATCTTGACCTTATCAACTCCTTTTTTCCTAACTAAAGCACTAGGACAAAAACATTAACCATGACAATGTCTAAATGAAATGTTGAAAATTGAAATGAAATATTCTCGCTGCACTGAAATCACAGGTCAACGGATTTTCATAGTTAGTGAAGGCAGTCGAATTCTGTAAAGCTATTTACCGATTTGTTAATAGTTTAATGAGAAAAATCAAACGGAAAGACAATGTCATATAAAAGAAAAGTTGAGCATGTCTCATAATTTTTTTCTGCATGAAAAAAAGAAGATTGATAATAAATATGAAATGATGAACTGGGGGATGACATAAGAACTGTATGTCTACTGCAGCCTGCTGAGTTGTGGTGAAATAAATCAAAACTATCTTCCAAGAACCCCATTCACGAGGCAAGAACCCCGGTGGGCCAAGAAAAAAACATGATTCTTCCCTGTTTCTCTTTGCATCAATGCACCAGACTAGAAAGAAAGTTGGACTTTCGAAATTCTCTTTCTAATCTATGCTAAGGTAAAGTTTGTTATAAAACACCAAATAGTTAAGTCCTGTAAAAAGAATCAAAATAGACTAGGATAAAAACTAAACAAAAGAAAAGAAACCTAACAAAAAAGGGGCTGGGGCACTTTCTAATCGGTGAAAAGATTATGTTCATTATAAATTCAAAATAGATGTCCCGTAAACGCAAAAGAAAAGAAGTCCAACAAAAAAAGAAGCAGAGAAAGGGTCGGTGTCATGAAGCTAAATCTTCAATAAGTAATGGTAGTAAATATATGACATCCAATAACTGTAGAAATAAGCTTGGTTACTGGCAACATTCTATTGGCTTTTCATTCAGGCTTACCTGAAATATCAAATCATTCAAAAAAACAATAGTAGATAAGAAAAAAAGTGATTCACTTATGTTAAAGAATCGATTCTCACCGCAGGAGCAGCTTCCAGTGCTCCATCAGCAGTTGAAAACGTCACATTCATGAACCCATTATCCTTCATAAATTTAGGACCAAGCTGTACATAAAGGCAAGAGAGAATTAAATTCAAATGGTTCACCAAAGGCAAATGCAAGAGAAAATGTTCCCAGAAAGCATTGATCAGGGTATGTTGTAATAAAGTTATCATACGTGAGTGAAGCCAGTAGCTACTCGCAGAGGTTTCGAAGCTGTCCATTGAGGCATTTGTGATAGTTCCCTCAGTGAATTTATACTTTCAAATATCCCATGATTAGGAATCTGAAAGTAAAAAAAAAATGAGATGTTATGGACGGTGAAAACTATGTGTAAATCAGCTTCAAAGGTTGAAGTTGACTTCAAGTAGAAAAAGGGAAAATTTACTGCAAGGGATAAACGGCAATCCCCGTATCCAAGAGCATCATGAACAATGATAAGATCTTCATTTCCCTGACAAGGAGTTTTAGATTGAATAATAAGTTTCCGATGTAAATGCACTCTTTAATTGTGATAGAAAGAAACGGAAACAAGCTTGGAAAGGAAATAATGCAACCAAATGATTTTCATTTCTCCAACCATATACCTTTTCATATTTAAACAGAGAAACAACAGTTGAATTCACCAGGTAAAGAAACACAAATACAACTGAAGTTTGGCCTACATTTATAAAATAATCAATGCTCGATCCTAAGCTTGGGAATTTAGCTTTGCAGTAAGAGTTTATGGCCTTCTAAAGCCTGTGTATACTTAGCATTTTGCAAGGTACAAGAATTCAGTTGTCTTTGTATTGTTGGGAACCCTTTGTGTAGTTGAGATTTGTTCCATTAGAAATCGTAATTAACAACAGCAACGCTCAAGAACCCTTAATAATTGAGATTCGACCATTAGCAACATTAACAGCATTTACCATGTTCCAGATATTCACAATTTAGGAAAGGAAAAATTAAGGGAGATAGTGTATCACCAGTTTAAACATGCATCTATTGCATTTTAACCTGACTTCTAAAGATGGAAATGCTTTAAGAATCGAACAAGAACATGTGCCAACGGTTTCCTACACTGAATCTCAATACCAACATTTCAAAAACACATAAATTCAGTTGTCTCTATGAGGTTGAAACTAAAAAGGGGAGAAGAAGATTCAATGTTTTCTAATAAATGAACATTAATTACTCACTAAAAGATCCAATGAGTAACATCCTTAGTATGTTTTAATTATTACACAAAAGGGGTGAGTAATTTATCCAGCTTGGATCTCATAGACATCAATGAATAGACATAAATCCCAAGTAAAAAAAAAGATAGCCAAATAACATCTACAGTACACTATTGTTGTTAGTCCTTAATTCTGCTTACCAGTCCATATTCACTGAAAGTATCAAAACCCACAATTCCAAGGTCCAGATCTCCTGACAACAACTTTCTTACAATGTCTTTGGGTCGTTGAAACCACACTTCCAAGTTGGAAAGCTGTACAAGAGTCAAGAGTAGTTGCAGTAAAACTATTACATATGCCTGTTTATCGTATATAGTATCTATCAAAGTAACATCTCGAGAGAGATTAGAAACCTGAGGAATTTCTGCAACGTATTGTCGAGGGTTGACTTGCTTCACCAACAACTGACAATCCTAAACCCAACAATAATCAAGACAGACTTCATTTATATATGTGGGGACAAAACAGAAAATTGAAAGAGACAGACAGTACCGTGCACTGATGTAGAATGCAGTAACATTACCTTGAGGAGATCGAGAGTATCGGCAGCCATGCGTCCTTTGCTAGGCAAACCGAAACGAATCACTTTTCTTTCAGACAGTACACTAGTACTAGTCTCATTTTTCTCAATAACAGCAACAGATTCCTGCCGCTGGGGCAAGCAGCAAGCAATGCTGCTGCTCCAAGTGGTATGTGGCCGACGTCTTTGAGAGCAAGGGACATGAAAACATGGAGGGAGAGAAAGGGAGGAAGAGAGAGGAGAGGAGCATTGTTGGGAGTTTGGCAAGTGAAGTCGCGACAGAGACATCTCCATTGAGTGTGGGACTGAGCGAAGAGAGAAAGCGAGAGATGAGGCAGCTGGGCAGAAGATGGATATGCTGTATATGATTCTCTTGGCTTTCTGCTGTTTTGTCAGCTACACTCCTGGTCGGAAAATGAAATATTTACGGTGATAACCACGTGCTTCAAAACACATTGCCCTTTGAAACCTTCAAATGATAAAGCTTCCCACCACTAGTGCTCGTCTTAGTGCCTGTGTGTTTCTGTGTTTTAAAATTATTTTTAAAAAAATTTAAATTTTTTTTATTTTTTTATTAATTTTAAATTAATATATTTTTAATATTTTCAAATCATTTTGATATGCTAATGTTAAAAATAATTTTTAAAAAATAAAAAAATATCGTTATCATGCATTTTAACATGAAAAGCTATTTGAAAAACAATAGCAACCACACTTCCAAACAGATTCTAAGACATGCTATTATTAGTTCTATAAAATTATTAAAAGAATAATAATTTTGATTTGACGTGCTATTATTAGTTCTATAAAATTAACAAAAACTTTAAATGCATCAGCAAAATAATATAACACAAGACACGTTTTAATGATTATTGGAATAGTAAAATGATTTTATTATTCTTTTAATAAACCCAGCAAAACTTGCAACTGGGGGAGGCGATTCATTAGCCATTACAAAATTAACTAGAATAAATTTGTCAACATGCTTTTTTCACAGTGAAATGATTTTGTTTTCTTTAAAAGCAAAGAATACTATATATATTGTTCAAAAGATTTTCTGTCTTTTCAATATTATCTGCACAATAAAATTACACACATACCCTTAAAAGCCAAAAAAAAAAAACACTCACAGGTTTTTTAAACCTTTCAATATTTTTTGGAACAATAAAATAGCTTTTTTTGCCATTAAAATTAAAAAAAATAAAAAACAAGAGAATAAAGTTGAGTTTATAGGTTTTTTGTCTTTTTATTTTGATTTATTTGTAGTATTAGATTCTAGTTGTTAATTTAGTCATTTGATAAAGATAAAAATTAAAACAATAAGTAAATACTGTAATTATATTTTGGATGATGCGAATAGTGTCATTGGATGATGCGAATAGCGTCATTTAATGATCAAATACCATCTTTCAGGATGGTAGTGGCTACATCTCAATGGTACTTTCTCGATTGGATGATACATGTCATCATTAGATCTCTGATTTTGAGTTGATGATATTTTTTTTTTCCCTTTCCCTTTCCTCTCATCTCTTGATTTTCACGCTAATCCTTTAAATTTTCAAAGAAACCCTTTAATTTGTTTTTTCCCTTCAAATTTAGTTCATTTTCTTTTGATCTTTATTTGTTTTATTTCAAATAATTTCTTAAATTTGATTTTTTTTAGTTTTATCCTCTTGATTTTTTTTCATACGTCAAACTTAATCATCATTTTTTTTATTGTTTTTTTATTTGAGAACATTTTTAAATTGAATTTCTTTTACAATTTCATTTTTTTCTAGTATTTGCTTTCTATTAATTTTGATCCTTTTTTTATTGTTGTTTTTTATGCATTAAAATTTTTTTGAGGTTGATATTTTTTTTCCAGTCTCATCCATTAACTTTAAATTGGTTGGGTGATTAGTTTATTTATTAAGTTTGGATCTAAGATTTAACGATTATAAATTTAAGAGATTAACTCGAGTTTAGAAGGTTTACCCTAGTTTGCTTGATATTTTTTATAAGTTTTTTTTTCCAACTTTATCATTCGATATTTATTTTATTGAAAATTAGGCTTCGTTGTTTTTTTATTTTCTATAGGATTTTTTCAATCCTTTTAAAAATGACACAAGCTATATTGGGTTCTGTTTTTTATCTTTATTAAATTTAGGTTTTTTAAAATATATTTTTTAAAATTAAATTTGATTGATTGATTGAATATAAGCATAAAATATTTACTTCATGATATTTTATTTGGTTTTGTTTCCAAGTTGTTGTTCTGACAACACTTGTAATTTCTTTTAGTCATCTAAATCTTAGTTTTTTCTTATTAATTTGAAAATATTGATGTCATATTAATATCTTTTTCTTTATGTTGGGAAAAATTGGTTTGCAATAGTATGAGTCATCTAATTAGTTTAAGCAGCGATGTATAACTTTAAAAGGTGTATGAAAGTGTGGTAACTTCTATTTCTGGGAGCTTTTTAAAAGTGTATTTCATTGTAAAAAAAACATCAAATTGATGTCCTTTTCTGATGTTATATGATGATTTTGATATGTTTGTGTTAAAAATAAAAAAATTATTTTATGTATTTTTAAATAAAAAATACTTTTAAAAAACATCATGTCCCACAATGTCAAACACATATGAACCATATCCATCTCGTGACATGGTTCCTAAAATTGGAACACTTTGATTTGTTAGAGATTAATTTTGATGGAATGTTGAAAATCTTATTTGCCTCTTCGATTATAGGTTTCTTTTATAATTGAGTGTGTTTCTTTTATTTGTTTGAACCATTTTCTACAAGGTATTATTTAAAAACTCAGACCGATCTAACATATCAAATCTAGACCTCGCTAATCCAAGACCTGGATTGGTCTAAGTTGAAAAAAAAAACTTAATTAACCTAGTCAGAAACCTAGGTTGACTCTATCAACTTAATCAAGTCATTAACTTATTTCTTGAATTTTCGTTGTTAAAACAACATCATTTTAATTTTTTTATCAACCCTCTTGACCTGTGACCTAGGACTTGCTCTAGATTGATTCCTAAATCGGGTTTTATAACCATGCTTCAAGGTTTCTCTCTTCTTTCTTCAAGTCTTCATCTTCTATATAAAGTTCAACTTCTTTATACTTTTAGTATACTATCTTATCCTACATCAATTAACTAGTAAAATATTAATTAGACTTGGAGGTGGAGTATTCCATATCTATAAATTCATATTTTACCAAACATCCAACTTTGGATTCGTTTAGAGTAAAGAGCAACCATGGTTTTTGGAGCTTTTAACCTCAAAAGATAACTGATTAATACTTAAAAGTGTATTTTTATCATGGTTTTATATCATTATTTTGCACTTGAAGTATCAATAACTCCTTAACTAAAGCATGTTTTATAATAATATATCTAATAATATAAGATACCTTTAATTTGTGGTAAATGTTTATTTTAAATGCAGGCCTATCACATAAATGAAAGGATTGATTGATAAATTTAAGAACTGAAATTGAAAGGACAAAGATTTGGCCAAACTCAGAAAAGAGATGTCGGTGCAATCCAAACCGGAACACTGTTCGGTAATTAAATCATATCTAGAGCTATAGAACTCAGATTTAGGTCTACTTTATATGGATGAAAAGGTAAGACATAGGCCTACAACTTTCATATGGAGCCCAAGATCTAAAAAGGCCATTATCAAGTCCAAATTGTAGCAACAACAAAGAAGCCCGAATCTGTCTTCCAGCCCGAGCACTGTTCGGTATTTTGGCCATATCTGGAGTTCTAGAAGTCCAAATGAGCTGAATGTTTTACACAAGAAAGCTGAGACAATTGCCTACAACTTTCATGTTTACAACTGGCTCCAATTTTGACGTTATCAATGACGTTTTGGGCAGACAAGAGAAGATAAGGATTGTCACCAAGTCAAAAGTTGGTCACCCACTTATCAATTAGTCATCAAATCAATAGTTCCCATTTTTGGCCTATAAAAGGAGGCATTTGCCATGCATTTAGGCATCTTGGTGTCCAGATCAAGATCATGCTCTTCCTTTCTCTCTTTGTATTTTTTATGCTTTGTTTTCATTAATATTAAGTTTATGCCTTTCATTTCCTTTCCTTTACTTAGTTAACTTTTATGTTCTTATTTTGTTTATCTATTTTGCTTTCTTTCATTATGTCTAGCTAAGTTAATTATGTCAAGGTGAAAAGGTTACACTAATGGTGTAAGAATAAGTATAATGTAAACTTAATATGGACTTTAATGTTTGATACTAACATGTTTTATATTTGCTATCTTGTTCACTCTTTAATACTTTGCTTGTTAAATGACTAATCTTGATTTATGTTGTATAACACTTGGTACAACAAATGCTTGGCACTTTCATAGCCCATAAGTTATTATTATTGTTATTGTTGTTGTTGTTGTTGTTGTTTTTATTGTTATTATTGTTGTATAATTGTTATTTATAATTTGTATAATTAGCCTCCCTGTGGTTCGACCCTGATCTTGCCGGGTTATTTATTACTTCGACACTCCTGCACTTGGGAGAAGACATCAATTTTTTAGTCGTGTTAATAACTCTTTTTATTTGAATAAAAAATACTTTTATATAAAACCCATATGAGCCTTAAGCTAAAAGGTAGAAAAATTCGGTTGTTTTAAACTTTGTTTAGCCTACTGCACAACATCATAACGATAACTACAACCTACTTTTAATGTCAAATATGAACTTAACTTAATTATCAGCACACTAATTCCCCTTTTCTTTTCTTGACAACCAAGTCATTAATTGCAAGAACAAAAAATAGGTCTATAACATTTCATCAAAAGCATGAGTTTGAGTTTGGTACATTTAGTTAGATCCACCACCACTACACACTCTTCATTATTTTTCTCTCTTTCCTTATGAGCCAACACATTTTCCTCTAAGTTTTTAATGCATGAACCTAATCTAAAGTCTCAAAGCTAGTTTTATAGGAATTAAATGTTGTTGAGTTGAATTTTTTTCCTTTTTAATAAAAGAAGTTTTTTCATATGTCATTAGAATGACAATAATTTATGATGCTTGACAAGTACCACATCAAGATTTTAAATATATTTTAAGCAACATACAACTTCAACTCCATTTGGCTTTGAAGGAGTTGACATTAGCTGTCAAAATTATGACTCAATTTTTAAAAGGAAGTAAAGTTAATTGATGATACTCTAGCATCTGCAGGATTACAAATTTTTAATACAGGATTTAATGCCAATATTTTCATACTCTTACCATATGAGTATTGTCATATTATTGCAACCATTTCTTCCCAAAAAGATCATATCACATTTCATGATTTATCAGGTCAATTAATTGCTTATGAAATTTTAATGAAAAACTCTATTCATTCACTTGTTTCTACTGCTAATGTTACTCAACCACTACCTACAATAAAAATCACAATAACAATAACAACTAATAAGGTAGTAGTTTCAGAAATTCTAAAAAGTTCAACAAAAGTCCTGGTCAAATTTATAGGTGAAAGAATCATTTAACCAAGAAGAAGGTATGAAAGGAATATTAATTCACCCATCGCAAATAAGACTGCCTTTACCATCTCTATTGATGATTTAAATTGGTTTCTTGACATTGCTACTAGTTACCATATGATTTTAGATCTTGTTAGTTTGCATATATCTAGGGATTATAAAGGTACTGATACTATTATTATTAATGATGATAATGGTATTCTCATCAAACATATAGGTCAATCCATTTTATTAGGAGAAAATTCCAATAAACTCAAACACATTTTGTATGCTTTTAAGATTTAAAGAAACTTTTTTTTTGTTAATAAATTTATATAAAAATAAATTTTGTTTCTTTGAATTCCACTTTAATAATTTTTCTATGAAGGACAAGAAAACTTGAACAACCTTGCCCAAAAGCCCTATTAAAGATGGATTGTAAAGGCTTTTTAGGATTGGACCATAAAATTTTAATTTAGGAGCAAAAGCCTTTGTTGTAAAAAAGAAGAAGTAGATTTAGAGGATTGACATGCAAGATTAGGGCACTTAAATTATTCTTTCCTTTTATCTATCATTGCAAGATTTTAGTTACCTTATATTGACACAATAAATGTAGAGAAGCAGTTGTATGTTCTTGATATTTAGGGAAGATGAGTAGGTTTATTTTTTCTAATACATGTTCTATTATAACTAAACCATTAGACTTGATGCATTTAGATATTTATGAACTATCTTCTATTAATTCTTTTAATAAAGAAGTATATTTTATGTTTTTTATTAATGATTTTTTCAAGATTTTCTTGGATTTATCCAATTTAAACGAGGAGTAATGTTTATAAGATATTTTTTAATTTTTATTTAATGATAGAAAGGCTATTTGATAGAAAGTTAAAGACCTTATAATTATACTAGGGTCGTGAGTACAAAATTATCAACAAGTATTTACAATAGCATGGTTTTCAATATACAATTGCATGTTGACATACACATAAATAAAATAGAGTCTTAGAAAGAAAAATTGGCCATTTAGTTGATATTAGTCCCACCTTGTTGGCTCATGTTAATGTTCCATTTTGATTTTGGTCATATGCTTTTGCAATAATATGTTATTTGATTAATAAAATGTTCAAATCCTTGTTGAATAATGCTAGTCCTTTTGAGAAATTATTTGAGAGCTCATCTAATTACAAATTTCTTAAAAAAATTTATTGTATTATCTATTCTATTATATTCTAAAACCATATAATACCTATAAGTTTGTTTACAGAGCTTGTGTTTTCTTAGAATATTCACTTAGTCATCTTGGTTATTTATGTTTTAGTTTAGATATAAATAAAACTTATATATGCAGACATATAAATTTTGATAAGAGTTATTTTATATATAAATTAAAAGATGGTTTAAGTAACTCAATTCTTAGAAAGCCACTCTAAGAACAAATTGTCAGCATACCATAACTGATTCTTTTGACTATAACTCTAAGTGTTTATAGTCCCTCCAGCTTTATCATTTATAAATACTAATCTTATTAATTCTCCAACTAATAATCCCATTTAAACACCTTAAAATCTTGTTATATTTGAACAAATTCAATGAACTAATATAATGGACATGTTAGAAAAATTCAATATTACAATGAACATCAATTAAATGGTAGTTTTTATGGAAGCTTCTATAATAATTTCCTATCAACTATTATCACAAGTTGATTCTACAACTATAAAATTGGTGGGAACACACCTCATAACTTTGACGCTTAATCCCAAGAAGAAACAAGTTTTTTTACTAACACCAATAACAAGTCTGTGAAAAAACCAGCTTTTCACACTAAAGTAATGCAACAACCAAAATGATGAGTAATTATAGCAACTAAGCTTACAATATTGATTTCTCATGGCATATAAATTTGGGTTCCAAAATCACCTAATGTTAATGTTATAGGCAATAAATAGGTATAAAGATATAAAATAAGGTTAGTGGTAACATGTGATACCAAATAAGAAGGAATCAATTATGTAGCTACTTTTAGCCTAATTATTAAGGCCACTATGATTAGAATCATAGTAACTCTTATAATTTATAAAGGTTGGACATCCAGAAAATTAGATATCTGTAATGTATTTCTTAATGGAAGTCTCGAATATATATATATATATATATATATATATATATATATATATATGAAAATTACATAATTCCATTTATAGTTTGAAGTAGGCTCCAAAAGCATGGTTTTAAATATTGAGTTCTCTTTCACTTACTACTAGTTTTACATGCTCACACATTGATTCCTCCTTGTTTATTTATAAACATGGTACTGAAGTCTTATAAATATTTGTTTATTTAGATGGAATAGTCATCATATGGATTAATCCTATCATGGTCAGTCAATTTATATAGACAATGAGCCTTAAGTTTTATTTAAGAGATCTTAGTGATTTTCGTTACTTTTTAGTTATTGAAGTCATTAGGAAAGATAATGGTATTCTACTATCACAACACAAATATCTTTAAGATTTATTGGCCAAAACTAAGTTGGATGGTGCTAAGTCGATAAAAACTCATCTTTCCTCCAATCTATAACTAAGCATCTTGGATGGTAATCCAATGTATGACCTATAATTGTATTGTCAAGTTGTTGTTGGTTCTTTGTAATGTGCTTGCTTAACAAGACTAGGTGTAGCCTACGTTGTCAATAAGCTATAACAATATATATGTAATCCTACCACTACACATCAATAAAGTTATAAAAGAGTTTTAAGGTATTTTAAAAAAACAGTTAACCAAGGCTTTTTGTTTTCCTTCAACAATAATATAGTTGCAAGTATTTTTCAATGAAAATTGGACAAATACACAAGATGACAAACAAAGTATAGGAGGTTATTTGGTGTTTTTAGGTAAGAACTTGATTTTATGATATTAAGAAACAATCAACAATATTTAGATCATTCACTAAAGCATAATACATGGTTGTTCCTGATATCACTTTTGAAATTATTTCTCTACAATCATTAATAAGGAAACCTGATCAACCAATTGACAGCCTTGTTTATAGTGTAACAATGTTGAAACTACTTATCTTGTAATTCAGTTTTTAACGCTAGGATGAAACACATAAAAATTAATTTTATTTTGTTAAAGAGTATGTAGCAAATGATAACATTAAAGTCTTTTATATGTTTTTAAGGCCAAAACAAAACATATAAAAATTAATTTTATTTTGTTAAAAAAACATGGAGCAAATGATAACATTAAAGTCTTGTGTATGTTTTCAAAATAATTTTTTATATTTTACCGGGCCATACAAAGTTTGAGAGGGTGTATTAGTGATATTTAGATATTAAATTAGAGTTGTTTAAATATAAAAGGATTATATAGTTTTAAATAATTGCGTATCAGTATTTTATCTTATGTAGTAATTTAAAAACTCAATGTATTTAAAAACTCACTTTATTATTTCTAGGCACCTTAGCCCCTTGCACGATTTAACATCAATAAATTAGTTATTTTTGTTTTTTTTTAATCCAAGCATGGAAAATATCTTTATTATATTGAAAATATTCACTACTCAGTATTTTTGAGTCATATATACTAATTGAAAATCAAAGATAATATTTTCTTATATAATTTAAAAAAAAACTAAATCAATATTGAGAAGTTTTTAAATTTAATTCAAAAATCAATCCAATTTAATATTAAGATAATCAACTATATAAATTAATTTAATTTTTTTAAAAAAATTATTTTGAATTTAAAGAAAAAACTTAAAACAATATTATTTTAAACTAGATATAGATAGTGTTTGTTATTATAATAATTATTATTTTTTAAAATATTTTTTATTTAAAAATACATCAAATAATATATTTTTTTATTAACTTTTAATACGCATCAAATCAATTAAAAAAAATGAAATAATCTTTCTGCTCTGAGAAGAATGAAGATGGGTAGTTAGGAACCAATACAAGCTTGTCACGTAAGCAAAGTCATGAGTTAATTAAGGTAATAAAGTCAAGCCAAGTCCTTGTCTTTTCATGTCTCTCTGTATCCATCGCCCCTGTTACCCCTCTCTCTTCCTCTCTACAATTGAATTGAATGGAAACGACGAAGCGCTTCATAGGCATATTGAGACCAAAATTAAAGCAAGGATTGTTACTATGGGTTGAAGGTTTCAGGGAAGCTTGCTGTCTTCACAGAGTTGTTTTTCTCTGCTACAGGTTCTGTGCGCCCCACCCCCCCCCCCCCAAAAAAAAAAATCAATGAATCAAGTTTATATGTTTCTTTTTCTTTTTTCTTTTTTTGAAATCTTGTGGTAGCAGGTCAAGAAATCTGTTGGTTCGAACTGGGCAGTGTTTTATTTTGAATGGTTGTATTTTCTTAGGAAGGTAAAACTGACTCTTTCTCTTTGTATATATAATGTTTTTGATGGTTTCTGGATTGTTTATAGGCTGTGCTGTTATCTGGGTCTTAGTCAGTTTTAGAGAAAAGGTCAAGAACCTGATGAAGCATGCAAAATTCACGTTCTAATGGTTTATTGAATTAAGAAAGGCTGAAAACAGTTCATCATTAATTATTTGATTATATGAATATTTGAGTCTTTATTTCCCTGCAGCATACTTGTTTTAGAATCAGTGATCATCCCAACATTACTATGGATATTACCTAATCAATGCTCAGAGGTTTCTTCTCAAGGACCGTGCTCGTTTGACAGTGTTTCAAAACTTTACACGTCTTTGCGCCTTGGACTCATACAACTCTGTTATGTAAGTTTTCTGTGCTTGTCATCATCATAGCTCCAGGTTTTCTCGCATTTGCAAGTTCCTTAAAATATCCTCTTGCTGTTGTTTCTGGGATGCATGGATAGTTTTTCATTAATTAAGGACTTGGGTTAATTTATATGGTTTTGTTACATGTCTTGTAAAACAGCATGGTCTAGAGTCATTTGCAATCTCGACCTTTAGGATTCTATTTATAGTCGATATGATTAGACAACATTATGGTCATTTTCTCCTTCACCACCATTCTCATGCCAGTATAATCAATGGTTTCTTGAATTATAGGCGCAGAGTGAACAAATTTACATACGTGCATGTGCGTGTTAGTGCACAAATATATTGTTGTCAGATATCTATTAGTTGCTCCCAAGGTTAATTTCCTTATCCACTCACTATGTGCAGGTGTTCTGGTTCTATCCGCTGTACATATTTAGCTTCATTCTGAGCACAATTTGGTATTGTTCTGTCATTCTATATGCCTATTCTGTTGATGCGTTCTGTACTTAATTAATATTTCCTTGATTGGTTTGGCCAGTTTATGGTGTCTGTGAGTTGGATGGGGTTTTTTTGGCACCATCTTGTTTATAAGGTTATGAGTATCTGTGTTTTTTAGGTACTAGATTACATTATGCTTCTGTGGCTTGTCAATTACAATACCAAGGCTATCCTAAGATGCATCAGTTTAGAGTGGAATTTGCAATTTCCATATACAAGTAGAGTTATCTTCATCTAGTTTGCACTATCCAATCAGCATCTCTTTCTTTCTGAAGTTTCTTCTCCTCTCTCTTTTCTTTTTTATTTATAGCCTTTTTCCGTTATCCATGTTTCTTTTTCACGATTCTATTTTGTTGTAGAGTTTAAACTTCTTATGCTCCCTTAACTTTGCTTGCTATATCTTCCTTTATGCCCCTGTGCACGACCCATATAAATGGAGAATAGCGTATGAACAAATATTTGAAATCTTATCAAATTAATTAGAAAGTTTGAGCATATGATTTTGATGCAGGACAGGTTTGGAGGTTTTTCTGGATATGAATTTCCTTTAAACAATATGGAAACACAGACATACCCTTGTCTACAGAAAAATGTTAATCTTGCTTCCTATGTGGTCTGCATCAGATTTACCACACACTTTGAAAATTCTATTACAAGTGTTTTAGTACATATCCTGACAAAATATTCAAAGTTTATCTACAAATGTTTTCAACTAATTTCTTAATCAAGGTACAATGATATTGCTATGTATGGTTTTGAGGCAATGGGAAAAAACGGGCATGATATACTGGAACCCTCAAGTCAGAATGAGGTCCAGACCCCAGAAAATACAGCCTTGAAGGACAAGCCTGCAGGTCTAGGAGGGTAGGATTCCAACCTGTAAATATTTTGTTTCTAAAATAGACTCTTTGCTCCTCATTGCTTGCATTTCTTTGCCTCAAATAAACAATCTTATTCAACAATGAACATGCATGGCTCACTTTTGCTTTATATTTTTTTGTGCAGGGTTATGATTGGAATTGGAGAGCAAGTGTATTCTATACTTCTTTTGACCTTCTTTTTTCTAGAGGTAGACTATGCCTTTGCATATGAATAGATAGATACTATGGCATACTTCTTCTTTTTTTATTAATATTTTATTCAAGTTTCTCGCAGCGTCTTATTTTTTGTTTAAGCAATTTATCAGCTGATATGTGTTTGATTTGGAATTAATAAGGCTCCTCTTTTCTGTGTCTCTGCTTTTTATTTAATTCTCATACCTGAAAATTACATGCAGGTTTATGCCACAGGATATATACCACATATAGGAAAGGCACTCAATTTTGTACTCCTTTCATGGATGTATGCTTACTACTGTTTCGAGTAAGTGAGGAATGTACATCTGCTACTTGTTGTCTTATTATTTGACTGGGTAATTACTAATTGTGCATTTAACTTTCTCAGGTACAAATGGAATTTATCTGAAGTGGCTCTGGACAGAAGGCTAGATTTCTTTGAATCTAACTGGGCCTTTTTTGCTGGTTTTGGTAATAAATCATTTAAACTGGAGTTGATGCCAATTAGTGTATTGCCATTTATTTTACCAGGAAAATTATAATGTTTAAGGTTGTATTAACTTCGAGATTCCATGCTTCTCTGCTGCTTGTTATAAAGTGATACTGACTTGATAAAATCCACGTGGTTCTACGTGGAACCTGTGATACACTCTATAAATAGCAGGTTAATGTTCTTTTGCCTAATGGTGGTGATTTCTTCCCTGTCTTTCCAGGAAGCCCTTGTGTTTTGGCTATTTTCTTCTTCTCTACTCTTGTGAGCTATGGTGTTATGGCCCTTCTTTTTCCTCTGGTACATAGTTTTATTCCTTTTTTTCTGGTCAATTTTCCAATTCCTCAAAAGCACACGCTTCCATTTTGCTAGGTTACTGTAGTAACAGAGATATCCTGCAGTTTGTTTTGGCTGCGACAGGTTCAGGTGCTGAGCAACTTATTTTCTCACAAAGAAGAAAATGGAAAGGTGTGGGATTGGGAAGGCTTCCAATATTTTATGCAGCGGATACATTATCGTAAGATTCCTCTTAGCTGAGTTATTTTCCCACTGAAAAGAAACAGCATTTGGATGTGCTTACATTGTCTGGGGTATTAATGTTGACAGCATTTGTTATTATCAGAATTATGAACTCTTGGACCCGTCCTTTCATCATCCTACTATAATTGCTGGGCTTCACTTATTGGTAGACTTAACTCATTTTTTCTTGAACAATGCTGAATGAGCCTCTGTAATGGAGGGGAGCTTCACGAGTGCTGCTCGTTAGAATCTGACAAGGCACTCAGCTTATCAATATTCTGCTCAAGCTTGATTTTGAAATTACACTAGCCTTGAACTTGTGTTTTGGGGATCATTCTTCCCATGGCCAGAGATGGATAAAATTTAATGGGCTTCTTTTAGATCAGGAAATTTAAACCTGCAAATAGATATTGATCGACCATAACATACTGGTTGTAGTACAAGAGATTGACTTCTGTCTTCCTGCCTGTCTTTATGATTTTGGTTATGTATTTCCTTTTCCCATCTCGCTCCCCATTTGCTGTTGGATTTAGGTCTTGGGCCTCCTCTTCCAAATTATATAATCCTTTTCAGATGAAAAACTGGCTTCATTTCCGCTTATCTTGATAGGCTGCCTTTTTCTGTAGGATGCGGGTTTTATCTCTCTTGCCCTTGGATACTCGAGATCAGATGGGAGACAATAAGGCACTCTAAGAAGTTCTGGCATAATTCTTCCACAATGTGGCAGTTCTTCCACGATGCAACAAAGTTCATTCTATTTTATCAAATTTAAGATCCTTTAAGCATGTTGAATAGTGGTGTGATTCAACACGATTTATGATGTTCTCGTGGAACAGAAATATTGTAAATCAACGTTTACAGAAATCAACTGAATGACTGGAGGACTAGTATGGCATCATACTTACGAGGGATCCTATTATATCTTTTGTGGGTAGGAGGAAGCTGTTGTTACTATATCTATAGCATTTTTATTGACTCCGGTTGGCAAATATGTACAGTTCATGGATCATTATTAATTACTGTAATTCCTGTATAACTTTGACGTTCGATTTTCAGAAATTGTAAACACTGTGACTGTAAACAGTACACATTCAAGAATATTTCATTGATAATTGAAGTATTTGTACTGAGTTGTCAAGCTGTATTTATTTATTTCATTACCTATTTTTCCTCTGTAAAAGAGGCATGATTAATTGACTATCATACATACATTTTTTTCCTTCTCAATTGTTGTTTGCAGTGAATTTTCAGTAGACCTTTGAGTTGCAGAATTATTAGTATAGAATCTAGATACATCTTAACATTAAAAAAGAAAGCCAAATACTACTACAGCCGACAATCATCATATTGTTTTGCTTCCCACTCATTAAACCAATCATCATCTTCAAAACCATGCTGATAGGCTTCATCATTCGCCATCCAGTTACATAAATTCTCCATCCAGTCACTTGAATCTTTTGGTGGTGGTGGCATCTCAAAGCTGGTGGAAGTTGCCTCCTTGTCATTATTACCAACAGTTTCCACAATGTTGATGTTTGTATCCATGACCTCTGCTGGCCACGCAGTTGCACCAGCAGCACTGCTAGGAACGGATGATCCATCCATCTCGAGTTCCATATCAACATGATCTTGAATTGCCTTTACCTTATCCCTCTGCATGCATAACTTTATTCTCTCTTTCAAATCAAACATTCTAGACTCTAAAGTGTTAACTATGTCCCTCAAAGCTTCATCAGATAACCCATCAACATGATCGGACCACTTGGCAAAGAGCTCTTTATTAACCTTCTTCATCACCTTCCGTTTCTTGACTTCAAGCTTCATCTTTTTATCATGCAAATAACCCAAGAGGCTGCTCTCGTATTTCTTTCTATCACCGAGTCCTTTGTAGGACATGATTGCATCCTTGACCTCCACAGCACCCTCTGGCCATGTCTGGACGGTGCTGTCAGGACCAAAACAGACCATGCAAATCTTGACATCACACAGTGTCTGAAGCTCGTGAGCTTTCTTCTTCAAGGTTTTCGTTCGCTTGGAGAAGCTCACAGCATGGCTTGCTTGGTCTCTATCCAGGATCGTCTTCCTCTGGTGATTCGGCATTCGAATTGTTCTAATCTCTGCCATAGATTGAATTAGAGAGACTACAAAGCAAGATGCGTTAAGACAGAACACTATTGTTCTGTCTTTGTGCTGGCTAAATAGGGCAATGAATCACGGTCGGGACGACTGAGAGGGAAATCTTTCCCTGTTTACTTCGGAAGCTAGCAATTTAAAAGGAAGGCTTAATGTATTTGTTCCTTCTTGTTTCCTGCCGATACAAGGATTTAAAAGGAAGGCTTGATTTCCCTGTTTCCTACCGATACAAGGATTTATTAAGCAGCAGCAACTTACTTGCTGTTTAATAAAAAGAGAAATTAAAAGAACAAGGACTAAATTAAACAAAAAAATAATAAAACAGACCCCCTTTTCATTTTGGCATCTAAGACTTCACTTTGGTACCTGAACATTTGGTCTTTTTACACCTTTCGCTTTAGTATTAAAAATTGTTTTAATTACAGGGCGTGGAGGTTATTACCACGTCAATTACTGGTTCTTCACTCCACCACGTGTGGAAAATGCTCTTGTGTGAGCAGTCACCACTTCTTACATGCAAGCTGTCACTTCAGGACTTGGCGACACTGTTGCTGCCAGCCGGTTGGCTACGACGCTTACGGTGGCTTTAATGATAGCCTGTTTGGTACAGTAACATATTATTTTTTATTTTAAAATATATTAAAATAATATATTTCAAATAAACTTTTATTTTTTATATTAACATATTACAACGATTTAAAAGTTAAAAAAATATATTTAAAAAAAAAACTAACTAATTTTAAGAACACGCAATAAAAAAATTAGCAAGCTAGCGTAATGATTTATTTGCAAAAAGTGAAGTTTTATTTCATTAATGTATATAAATAAATTACATTCGCATGATATATTTATAAAAAATGAAAATTATTTGTTTTTAGTAGCTGTGATTAACCTTTAGAATAAAATAAATATAAATGTATAATATAAAAAGACAACTTTTGCTTTCACTGGAAATAAGATTTAGTATTTAATTAGGGTTAATAACTCTTTTTATTTATATATTTTTAATTTATTTTAACAGGTAAACGATATTTGTTTTCATTTTCCAATTAAAAAGGAACCATGGCACCTCCTTCTTATTTTCTTGCATTAGAAATTAATTTGAAATTCCATCCGCAGCAAAATGCTAGTTATAAGACTAGTGCTGTCCTAAAAGATTTAAAGTGGTTTAACATCTATAATTATTAAATTTGATTTAACTAAAAACTTGATATGAATTAAGTTTTTAGTTAAATTAAATAATATTTTTAATCAATTAAATATATTTAATTAAATAAAAGTTTTAATAATTTGATTGATTTGAAATCCAACGATTTACAAAATTCCAAGCGTGGATTGTCAATAAAATAGTGAGATTTACAAAATTGTGCGGATGCAAAGCCCCAAAACACAGAGGACCCCAATGATTTCACGTGAAGGGCGTGGGTTTAAATTAATTTCAGCACAACGAGGTTGTCTTATAAATACAGGACGGAGCACGACACGTCACATGATTACCAAAACAAATCAATCAGGAATACTCATCACGACGATAATTGATAGTGTATTTGGTGATGCAGCAGATAATGTGATTGTAATTTAAAAAAATTTATTTTATAAAATGTATTTTTAGTTTAGATTAATTTAAAAAAATAAATATTTAATTCAAGCTGTAATTAAAATTTAAATTGAAAAAAAAATT
>NW_011499876.1:524591-578065 GCF_000495115.2 Populus euphratica | reverse complement strand
AATAATACTTTATATAAAATATTTTTTTATTTTATTAAACTATTTATAATTCCATTACGTACAAAATTTATTCGATAAGAGTTACAGTTTTTATAATTTTTTAAGCGTGTAATAAAATTAAATAAAATATTATCAGGTATAAAATTGATATTACAGTACAAGTGAATTTAATTTACTCTATATTAGTTTTTTAAGAAAAAAATATTATTCACATCAACGTGCAAATAAATTTAATTCACTTTAAACTAGTTTTTTTAAAATATTAATCAAATTAAAAAATATTAAAAACATTAACACTTAAAAAAATATTAATAAAATTAAATAAACACTAAAAAAAATCACCTGTATGAAAAATGCAAGTGAATTGCACTGTTTGCGTGAACAGTGCAATTCACTTGTGAACAGTGCGGTGCGGTGAACAGTGTAATTAATATAAATAATGAATGAAAAGTAATATTTTTTTTTGTTTTTTATTAGCTACATTTCACTAAAAATTATGTGGGATTCACATACAATAAATTGATTTTTTTTCTTTATTAAACGGCCGCAAATTGCGTTTTAATTAAAACACAACTGCAGCGGCATAAACAAACACCATCATAATTATTGACGGTTTCAATAATGAATAATCAACCCTTTATATATATATTTTTAAAATTAATCAAAATTACTTTGTTTTTATATATAAAAAAAAGACATTTAGAAGAATAAAACAGATAAATTGAGTTTTTAAAAAATCCACTTGGTATTAATAAGAACTAGTTTGAATTAGATTTAACCAAGTTAATCAAGTCATTTAAAATCCAACCAAATCAATAAAATTTTAACCAGTTAATATCTTATTTAATTATCTAAGAAATTAGCTTAAATTAAGTTTTAAATTCTAAATTTCTCAAATTAATTTATTAGATCCAGTAGGGTATAACATTCATGTCTTTGTGGTTAATCTTTTTAGCATGATTTTTTATCTATAATTAAATTGAATTAAAATTTTAAAAATATTCAAAAACTTTTTTTGTTTTAGTCTTAGAATCTTATACCAAATCAAATATCATAAAGGCTTTTAAATAAGATTCAAAATTTATCATTCAAGATTTGCATATTTTTTTTAGTTGATTTGAGATTTTTTTTATTGGATAAAGAATTCTTTTTTTGTTTTTTCAAGTTTATCCATGATGTTTTTACTAATATATATATAAGTAGAGTTATTTAGTTTATATTTATATACATAGATTACTTGAAAAGAAAATAACTAGCATTAAAAACTTAAATAAATATTTTTATGTAATCCCTATTCAATATAATTTTATATTACCATGTTCTTCATTTTATATTTTTTCGATGTTGTTTCTTTCCGCGTAGTTCGTGCATGCCAATCATCATTTCATTTAGGAGAAAAATATATAAATTAATCCCAAAGTAGTCTATTTCTTGCGGAAACTAGGGAATGCTGGAGCAATCTTGGGGTACACACCCAAAAAAATTAAATTAATATATAGTTAGTGACTATATTATACAGTAATGTTCTTTCCTAGTTTTGCTTAATTAGTGGATGAAAGTTGAGTTTTGTCCATTTAAGAAGGAAGACTTTAGACATGAGTTCAATATTAAGCCTGGAATTCTTTGGTTTGTCGAGCATTTTTCTCTATTAATATTATAATTACAATTATAAATAAAACTAAACTATTTGGTGTTTTCACTTTTGATATTCTATCTATCCTCACATATTTTTGTTTGTATCATTATTTATAGCTACCCTTTTCATTTAGGTACTTGAATTTTCATCTTTTTGTACTTTGGTCGCTAAACTTTTCTTCAATTTTATCCGTGCAAGTTTTTTTTGGCATGGTTTTGTGTATTGAGATCCATTTTATTTTGCATGCTCTCACCCATTCAACTTGTCACGAAGTATTTTGCGGTTAAATTAAAGATTAATTTTATAAAATTGGATTTTAGATTATTTTTAAAACGAAAATTAAAAAAAATAAGGATAAAATATTAACATTTGAAAAATAGAGTTTTTTCCCATTTAAATAGTCCAAAGGCGCATAAAAATTTAATTGGCCCTTAAAATTTTAAATATTTGCATATTGGATCCTTGTTCTTCAAGATATTTGTGGCTTGGTTTTAATTTTTTTTTTGAAGATCGAGACCCTAAACATTAAGGGATGAAAGAGAAAGTTGCTGGCAAAGGGAGAGAAAAGAGAGTGTTCGATCAATATATAAAAGTTCAATTTTATTGTCAATGAGTTCATTTTAAAGATAAGAATGGAGGTGGTTTTACCCTTATATATATATGAATTTTGTTTTTATTAAGTTTCATTTACAATCTTTTAAACTGAGATATATATATATATATATGAATTTTGTTTTGATTAAGTTTCATTTACAATCTTTTAAACTAATTAAATAGTGTTTTTGAGGTTGAGAATGATTTTATAGAGGCTGGTAGGGTATTTTGAGGTGTTTTAGGTGGAAAAAAAAAGTTAAAATTTAGATTTTTAAAGATAAAAAATTTTAATTTTAATTATTTGATTGCTAAAGACAATTAAAATTTAAATAAAAAAAATAACATGTTGTTTATCTAAACGAACAATGCATCATTTATTTTGTTTTATTAAAAAAATAGGATGGATGATAGTAGGAAGAAGAAAATCATGTGTAAAGGCCATCTTTCTAGGCTTAATTGTGCCTAGTTTTTTTTTTTCAAAATGACTATTAATTTTTTTTAGTTTAATTATTTTTAATTTAAAAAAAAAAAATAATTATCCAATTATGTATAATCTCATGGTAACAATTAATTTATAAATAATTATATATTAATCTAATATAAATTTCTTTTAAAAAGGTTACTCATTAATATTCAATGTATCTATTTTGTTATTTTTTCATGGCAAGTATTTTATACATTTTTATCATATTTATTATTCTTATATTTTTTTTATACATATGCATAAAAATTATTGTTCAATAGTTTTTATCTTTTATTGAAAATTGCTTTTAAAATCATAATAAATCTTTATTTAAAAACAATGATTTTGATAAAGAAGTACAAAAACAATCTTGTGGATCATCTATTAAGCACATTGTTTTCAACCTTCAGAACCCAATAATTAACTATGAAAAAGCTCAAAGTTTGCTTTAGACTTCGTCATTATACACTAACAATTAATAAATGAAAATTTAGTGTTTTGACAAAATCTCCATCTTAGTGTTTTTCACGAACTAGTTATTTTAATTGCTTTAATATGATTATCTCAGTGTTAGCTAATCACGTTCAGAGCAAGAAACAATTTAATTTCCACAAGATTTCAATATTTTTGCTATTCTATGTTCTCATTACAGGAGTATTATATAGTTGTGCTTGGGGAGATGGAAATCCATGGAGAATTCAGTAAGAAAACATGCAAATGATTAAGCAAGCCATCTTGAGTTGGCTCTACAAGTCAAAACAAAGTAACTTTGAACCGGATTATGTTTAATAATTATATTTATTAAGATAGATTTTCTATTTAATTAAATGATAGTAGAAATAAACACATATAAAATTTATAATTGAATAAAAAAATATTACATATATTTGAAATATGAAAAAAAATGAAATTATTTTTTCAAAAACTAAAAGTAGGCAAAATAAGTAAAAAATAATCACTATGTAAAAGAGGCTAAATAAACAAAATAAAAGAGAGATTGAATATCAATTTAAAGTTAAAAATATTTTAAAAATTATATACAAAAAGTCATGAAATAAATAAATTTAAAAAAATATAAGAAAAGATCAAGCGGTACTAATCAAACACACTTGATCCATTTAGTAAGGGCTCATGCGCTTAGCCCTTATATTTTTATGATCCACTCCAATTGTTTTTGAAAAAGAAATAAGTTTGATGGTGTGTTGTCCATTGAGAAAATCAAGCGTAATTAGATTTTGCCCAGATCTGGCCACCACAATAGCATTAGGGATGAAGGGTTCTTTTTATCAAAAAACAATTTTTTTAACCCATTATTTATTCAAAATATTTTAGTTGTCTTGATAAATCCATTCATAGCTTAAAAAATTAAAAAAAACTATTCCAAAATCTAAAATTAATAACCTTTTCAAGCTTAGATATATTTTTCTATGCACTTTAAAGGTAAAAAACCCCTAACTTAAGCTTTCCTCATTAAATAGAATTATTTATCATAAAAATTAATTTTTTTGTAATTGAAATTGATGCCAAAGTATTTTTTTTTATATTATTGGAATTCAGTGATCTTCTCTCTCCATTCTTAACCCATAAACTAAAACATAAAAAATAAGTTTTATATGAAAATTGAATTGAAAAGATATTAACGGACATAATAGATATATAATATGTGAATTTTGAAATTATTACTTATTTGTTGTTTTTTTACTTTGATTTTCTATCTTTTAATTTTATTTTTAAAAATAATGTAATCACCTAAAAAAATTAAGAATAAAAATGAAAAAAAAAAGTCTTTAACAATAACTCCACGTGAACAATGTTTTCTAAAGGAAAACGCCATGTCATTTTGAGAGGCTAAATAAACAAAATAAAAGAGAGAGTAAACATCCATTTAATTTTAATTTTAAAAATATTTTGGAAAATATATATAAAAAGTCATAAAATAAATAAATTTAGAAGAAAATATAAAAAAAGGTCAGGCGGTGCCAAGCAAACACACTTGACCCATTTAGTAAAGGCTCGTGCTATTAGCCTTTATATTTTTATGATCCACCCCAATTGTTTTTAAAAAAGAAGTAAGTTTAATGAAGTGTTATCCGTTAAGATAACCGAGCGTAATTAGATTTTGCCTAGATCCAGCTACCACAATAGCATTAGGGATGAAGGGTTCTCTTTATTAAAAAATAATTTTTTAACTCATTGTTTATTCAAAACAATTTAATTACCATGATAAATTTATTCATAATTTAAAAAACTAAAAACTAAAAAGACTATTTCAAAACTTTATGTTGAGCTCTTCTCATTAAATAGAATTATTTAACATAAAAATTAATTATTTTTATGATTGAAATTGATGCCAAAACAATTTTTTTTCTTTATTGTTGGAATTTGATGATCTTCTCTCTCCACTCTTAAACCATAAACTAAAAAATAAAAAACTAAAAAATAAAACTAAAAATTTTTATATCAAAACTAAATCTAAAAAGTATTTATGAACGTTGTTTTTTTTATTTTGATTTTCTATCTTTTAATTTTATTTTTATTCAATAAATTTAATTTAATTATCTTTTAATTTAGTCCAAAAATAATACAATCACCTAAAAAAAATTAAGAATCAAAATGAAAAAAAAAATCTTTAACAATAAGTCCACGTGAACAATGTTTTCTAAAGGAAAACGCCGTGTCATTTTGTGTTTTCTATATTAATAATAATAATAATAATTAGGTTTCTTTTGCTCTTTCGCATCTGTATCGAGTCCAATTTATTTGAGAAATGCATTCCTTCAAGTTTTGTACTCCATTATCTTCTAACTTCTAATTACTATCACCCTTTTTTTTCCCCTTCCATTTGAGGTTAAAAGAAAGGAGTTATGCTAAGACAAACCATAATACATTGTTTTCCAAGCCAGACTAAAATTAAAACTGAATTGCTAAGAGGATTTTTTAATATTGTGGTTATTTTTAAAGTGTTTTTTGCTTGAAAATATATTAAAATAATTTTTATTTTATTTTTAAAAAATTATTTTTAACATTAACATATCAAACTAATTTAAAAATATAAAAAAATAATTTTAAATAAAACATATTCAAACTTAACTAAACCATCGTTTGCAATTCCAAATAACTTGTAGTGAGGTGAGTTTGGGTTTTTGTAATGGAATTCATAATAAAAAAACACCAAAACATGTATATTTGTAGCTTATAGATAGTGTTGATATTATAATAATGGTTAATTTTAAAAGTGTTTTTTATTTAAAAATATATTAAAATAAATTTTTATTTTTTTAAAAAAATTATTTTTAAAATTAGCATATTAAAACGGTATAAAAATACTAAAAAATTAATTAAAAATAAAAAATAAAATTCAAATTTCCAAAAGCTTAGCCTAGCTGTGTTGCAGTTCCTAGTGAAATGTCATTTGTGCTTAAATGAGTTGTAACTCTAAAAATAAAACAAACTCACTTGAACTCATTCTAAAACACACTCTAAATAAATTATAAGTCATTCAGTTATTTATTTTTATTAAAATAAAATTATTTAAAAACATTTTGAAATTAACTTGATTATATATTTTTATTAAAATAAAATTATTTAAAAAATTTTATGTTTGATTTAGATTTAATCAGATCAAACCAATAATTAAAAATAAAAATAGATAAATTAGTTTTTATCAAGTCAATATCTTAACTACTTTTAAAAGAAACTTGATGAGATTCCGCGTTTTGGATTGAGTAGATCAGCCGACCACCAAGATGGGTTTCACATAAAAAGAAGGGGAAGGTGAAAATTTAGAGAGCAATTAAACAAATTTCAATTGTAAATTCTTTTCGCTTCTCATTACTTTTACTCGTTCAAAACAAAGCAAAAATAAATAAATTTTATACTACTAAATACAAACAAATTAATATCCTCCTATACAAACTCTCTCTCTCTCTCTCTCTTTATATATATTTATATATTCTTTTTCTTGTCCCCTTTGGACCAAACTAACAAATTACATATGCAAATTAATTAACTTAATTCTCGACATCAATCTAGAATTTTTTTTTTCATAAATTAAAATTAACAAACCACACTAAAATGGAAACTAGAAACTAGCCAGGACTCTCTCCTCTACTCTTGACTTGAGCATCAACATCCATGGTACCACTTATTAGTACTTAGCAATAATAGTTCTACTCCCAAATCTGCAAAGAAGAAACCAAAAATCTCTAGCTTTCTTGCTGATCCAGTGGATCATCAAAATGAAAAATTAAAATTTAGGGATGAATTAAGAGCAAGAGCAACCAACTTGTTATGTGATATTCTGTCACTGAGAAGTATTCGGATCTTCATCTCCACTATCAGGAGTACCCTGAGTCTGCTGGTGGTGGTGGTGGTGGTGATCCATTGGATTATTTTGTTGGGAATTCATGTTCAAATCACCTCTTGAATATGCATTGAGGGCAGCCAACATCCCCAAATTAGACTCTGGCATGCCTAACCCCAGATACTGAGAAGGTTGTTGGTGCTGCTGCTGCTGCTGCATCAACATAGACCCCAACTGTAAAGGACTCATAGACCCCAACTGCAGAGGACTCCCTCTTCCACGTTGAAATTCAAGACTAGTAGTGGGGAGATTAAATCTTGGCACGAAATGTAGTGGAGCTTGCAATGGGTTTCCACTTGCTGGTGTTGCTGTAGCGAAAGGCCAAATCTGGGGTTCTGAACTAGGACAAGCCACAGATGTGGCAGTGGCCAAAGGAGGACCGCCACCGGCACCAGCAGTCATTGGTAGCATCCAAAACGTGTTGCCAGCACCACTGCTCGGCGGAGCTGGTGCCATTGCCCACATGGCAGTGGTAGGCAAGATATTTGATGGCCTAAGCAACCCTGAAGATCCTGTCTCTTGTTGCTGTGGTTTTGGCAGCTGTAAATCACTTTTAAATGCTTTAATAGGAGGCTCTTCTCCTCCAGCACCACCACCACCGCGACCACCACCGCTTTCTCCTTGTTCTTGTGGATTATCCTCCTTGAATAAATCTTCTCTAAAGCGTTTCCTCATATAATTCTCTTCTCCCCCACCACGACTCTCGCCGCCACTGCCACCGACATCAGCACCAATTGGCAGTGCTTGCGCTATTTGATCTGCTGTCATTAGATGCTGCTGCTGCTGGAACCCTAAAAAGGCTGAGTGCGCAAACCCTTCTTCATAATGAGGATGATGAGACAAACCAAGAGCGCTATGGAAAGAATGAGGAGCAGATTTAGAAGGAGGAGCTGAGAGAGTGGAGCCACTGCTCCTTAAAGAAACATTGAGCGTTGAGAAATTTGCTGGAATAGTACCAGTCCCAGTGGCCGCAATAATTGTTGGTTCTGCTTGCTGTAACAACCACTCAATTGTTTCTCCATCAGATTTGTGACCCAGTTCTCTTGTCAATTGAAAAACCCTTGCTGCACACGTTGCTGGCATTCTAATTCTCCTCCCTCGACCATCTACTTTTGTGTGTCGGTCCTTTGTGGACCGCTTTGCGGGTGTTACTGCTGCTGTTGTGACTGCACTAGTACTGTTTGTGGCAGCTGGAGCAATGGATAGATTTTGTTGCTTCTTCTTCGTGGAGTCTACGAGAGAAGGGTCATAACTGGTGGCGATGGCAAGAGAGGCGTCGACCAGGCGTGGTGGGGTTGTGGATGAGGTGGATGCGGAGGTGGAGGAAGAGGAAGAAGATAGAGGTGAAGATGATGGTGAAGGTACAGACGCAGTATTAGCTGTGGTTGGAGTTGACGATGCACCGAGATTATGGTGATGGTGGAGGCCAGCTTGGATGGAGATGGAGCCCATGAAAGGACCATGAGATGGTCCTGCTCCTCCTCCTCCTCCTCCTCCTCCTCCTCCTGATGATGATGATCTGCCATGATCAAAAGATAGTTGTTGTTGGAGGCGGTGACGGTGGTGGTGGTGAGATTGGTGGGGCTCTTGAGTTGTATTATTTTCTTTGTTGCTTTGCGAATTTGAGAGTTCCATTTGTGGGGCAGTGGAGGAATTTGATGGCCTGGTTTCTCCTTTTATTTTTATCTTTTTTTTTAATTGTTATATATATATATATATATATATAACAAAAATACAAAAATATATCAATTTCTTGTTGAATTAAATATGCCCATCTCTCTCTCTCTCTCTCTCTCTCTCACTCACTCTCTCACATCTATCTTTGAAGTGAAGAGAAAAAGTAAAGAGAGTTCAAAAATCTTACAGGGATCCCTGGACCTCCCACGTAAGACTAAGAGTCTGTGGGGGTTCTGCTTGATTCTTGTCTTCGCCTGAGAGAGCTTAGGTTAAAGACTTGAGAAGAGGCTGTCCAAAATGAAGCAGGTGGGCTGGGGGACCTTTGGACGAAGAAAATGCAGCATCAGTCCATTGGTAGGGTCATGTTTTTGTATTTGAATCGCAATCATTAAATCTAGCCGGACATGACAGGTTGAACCGACGAATTTATAACTCGAAACCTAATCCCAATCAGATTTCAAGTTAAAATAGAAAAAGAAAACATTAATCATGCAAAACCTCGTAGATTTTAATAGGTTAATTGTGTAACCTATTCAGACCACCCTCAAGATTTATTTTATTTTAAAAAAAAACAACTCTAATTGAATAAAATAAAGATAATTAACTGAAATTGATTTAATAACTTGCAAATTAATCCCAATCCATACCATGACCAGCTATGATTTGAATCCAGAGCGCAGAGCATCTAATGCAGTGGGACAGCTCATCCCACCAATGAATTCTTAAATTTGTTTTTTCCTTCTTTATAGTTTTGGACTTATAATAGCATTATCTTTTCTTTAGGGTTGAATTAATAAGTCAATTGGGGAACCTCTACTTTTGATTACTCAACTTAATTGCGTCTGAAAATACTAAAATACCCGTAATTATTTTCTTCAACTTGGTAAAGTCGACATGGTAGCAATTATTGAAAAATGATACCGATTTTAATAAAGCTATATACCATGGTGCCGTCACCATCATGATGTTGCTTGGCAATATGTGTTTTTGGATGGGTTACTCGCTAGTCATTGATCTTGGAACTGCCTCGAGACCCCTCCATCTATTTTTCTTCTTCTTTTTATTTATTTTTATTTTACCTGGTATATTTAAATAAGAAAATCTAGTTTTAAAAGGTTTTTTTAAATAATTTTTTGTTGGCCTAATAACTTTGATCTTGCTTCAAGTTAGTTTATGAATTGAAATTAATAATTATGATTTCTAGTAGGCAAATAAATTTATATTTTTATCTACTCACGCTAGAATGTATGAAAAGAATTAGAATTAACTTGGATACATGGTTATAAATGAATAAAAAAATTTTTGGGAATTGTTTGATTTGGGGATAGAAAATGTTTATGGAAGTAAGGGAGAAGTGTTCTTTGCAATGTAATCTATGGAGGTGGAGAGAAAAAAATGCATTTTCATAACACAACAAAAACATCAAAAATTCAAATGATGACAAGGTGAAAGATTTTTTTATTTTTTTATGAATTTGACAAAAATATATGCAGAGAGAGAAATGAAAAGGGCATCTTGTAGGATATTTTATGTGTGCTTGGGAACTAGTCTTCTAACAAATTGATTTTTTTAATGTGTGCTTGGGAACTAGTCTTCTAACAATTTGATTTTTTTATTAAAATTATTTATATATATATTTTTAGATTGTTTTAATGCTATAATATTAAAAATAATTTTATAAAAAATAAAAAAAAATATTTTTAAAAATAATCACTGTTATACTTTGAAATACTCCTTTCAAATATTTACAAGCAAGTCTTTTACTCATATCTATCTGTTTTGAATACGTAAATACCCTTTAAACTCCATTGGGAGACATGATGACATCATGCACTAATCTACAAATCTTAAATTGTTAATATACTTTTGTTATGCTTATCATCATAAGCCCTAAAATTTCACATAGGAAAAAAGGAATCAAATAAAAGAATTTGTGATTCTAGATTATAAGTTGTTTTTCCATGCATGCACTAATCTATACTTTTGAAATTCTTTTAGCAGTTATAATATTTAATTTCATGTATTAAAATTAAATACTTTTCAGATCACATTTTGAATTAAAGTATATCTACAAACTAATAAACAAAACTAATATATTTATGAAAAACTTCTCTCTCGCAACTCTAAAATTATACAATAAACATGCATGATTACTCATTTTATATTTTGAATCTGTACCCTAAAAAATTAATTAAATTTTTTATATATATATTAATTTATTCTTCTCACCAACACGTCAAACCATTCAAAAACTCTGAAAAAATTAATTTAATATCTTTTTATACAATAAACATACATGATTACACATTTTATATCTTGAAGCTATACCCTAAAAAATTAATTAAAAAATATTTTTTTATTTATTTTTATATCAAAACCATTAAAAAAAATCAATTTAATATTTTTTTAGATAAAAAAAATTTAAAAAAACAAATTGTAAAGCAAAAACAAGCATCCAACTTACTTAATTGGATAAGATTGTGTGATAAACGGCAAATTCAATCCATTTGTCTTTACAAATTAGATCTAACTTCAAAACCAATGGATGACACCCTTGCCTACATACTGAATAGTGTCTTTTGTCTCCTTTTACTATGATAATGTCCCTTTAAGACGAGAGAAGGGGAAACCAATTTTCAAAAATCCCCAAGTGGTCCTAAAAAAATATATATATGGCAAAGTACATTTTTGTCCACTCATGTTTAGGGCCGGCCACTTTAAACCTTTACCATGTGCCCAAATCATTTTAGCCGTCTATGTTTGTGTTTCCCTGATGGGATGGGAGCTTTGAACTTTTTATATATGTTGTTTAATTAATTAGTTAATTAATTTTGAGAGCACTAATCAGCCAGCTAATTCCAACTGGACCCACTTTATTAAAAAGCTAGTACTTAACACTAAACAGATAATCATCTAACATAATTAAATCGAATAATCTCATAATAATAAAACCATATCTTTGTCCCATCATCTTGCCAAATGTTTAATCCAATTAAAGATATCTTATAGGTGGCAACAAATGTTTAATCCAATTAAAGATATCTTAGCGGTAGCACAGAGTGATTGGCATATCAAAAAACTCTCCAGGTTGCCGAAACTTAAAGAAAGCCAAAATAAATGAATAAATAAAAATAACTGAAACTCAAGTATTTTATAAATTATTTCAATTTAGTGAAATTTATTTATTTTACAAAGAAAGAATTTGGAATTAAATTTCTTAAAAAATTAAATAAATTACTCAATACATTTAAAATATTTGAGAAAGCTTCATTATTTGCATGAATGGTGAATTTTAATAATAATCCTTTTCTTTTAATTTTCTTCAATCATGATTATCTTACTTTTGTTTCCCAATTTCATCAGAGTGTCGTCTTCTTTCTTTCTTTGTTTATTTTTTTTTTAAAAAAACTCTCACTCTAAATAATAAAATTAAAAGTTTAATAAAAAATCTAAAAAAAATAAAATGTTACATCATATTCCAAAATGACGTGTCACAGGACTGTCAGAATTTTTTCAGCCTCCACGTGGTCTACTTCTTTGAAACGAGTGGTCTGTCGCTGTGTACAGCGTGAATTTGCTAGAATTTGTACAGTGCCCCCCCTCTTGAATTTTCAGTACTGAAATCCTCATTTCTTTCTGTATCCCTCAATTTCCCCTTTTGCCCTTTGACCCTGAATTTATTTCCTCTTTGCCAGAAATACAAATAGCAACAAATTAGGACTTAAAAAAAAAAAAAGAGTTAGCCACGACTTAATCCCTGTGGTTTATAAAAACAAATAAATTAATCCTTGTAGTATGAGTAGTCATTTGACTAGTGTTGACTATTTTTATTTTCACATCAATCCGTCCATCTTATCTACTTTTTTTTCCCTTCCTTTTTCTTAAAATAAAAAAGAAGATTAAGCAATAAATGAATTTTAAAAAATAGGGATTAGATGTATTGATTAATTCTGTTAAACTACAGGGACTAAATTATAATTACCTTGAAGCTTCGTCTGTCCCTCACTCTTAATTATAGATATAAAAAATCTTAATTTCAGTCCCTCATGAAGGATAAGATTTTGGCGGATTGCTTTGACCCATGAACAGAGACTTTCAGGCATCCTCGTCAGCATTTCTTCGGCTTTCAAATGCGCTCAGCTAAATTTTGGGGTACATGTAGGACCCGCTGCGTTTTTACGGGTGTATTCTAGAATTCGAACGCAATTTGAACATATTCTTAGAAAGGTAAGACAAATTAGAAAAATACATGAGAAATAATATATTTTTTAAACAATCTAGAATAACAGTTCTTTCAAAATTATGTATCTTTTTATTTGATTAACATGTATAAAAAATTAAAGTAGAATTTTATAAAAATTTAATAATTAAGAAATGAGATTTAAATAGAACTAGATATAACAAAAGCCATTATATATAATTATAATTAATTATGACTTTATTTAGTGTCCTTAAAGGGCGTATCTAGATTTATTTTATCAAAATTGTTCTATTAGTATAAAAAATACTAAAAATAAAATCTTGATGTGTTTTTAGTAATTTTTTTTTGTTTTATTTTTTTTCATATTTTTAAATAATATTTATATAATTTTATTTATTAAAAATATAATAATAATTTCAGTTTAATCTATATATATTTTATTTGTATTCAAGTTAAGACTAAAAATTCATCAGATTATCTAAAATTCTAAATTTTTTTATGTTTAATCTTAATTATTTTAATAATATTATCTTATCTCTTTTGTTTTTTTTTTTGTCATTATATTTTAAATCTTGTCTATTTAGAAAAATAATATGTCTTGAAATATGATTACATAATACATGCAATTGTATACAAATATATATTCTAAAATACCATCATTATTTTGAATTATAGATGTATATAAAAATAATATTCTTAAAAGTGGTTATATCAAGCTATATTATTTTTTAAATATCCTTTTAATTTGTGCTTTTTTATAAATCTAAAAAGTTTATAAAATTCAAATCAGTAATTTTTAACGAGTAAATTTAGAATTTAACTAGTTAAACTACATCTCTCAGTTATATTTCACGATGTTTAAAAAGGAATAAAGCTATTTGTTTTTTTAATAAAATAAAAGTTATTTTTTAATTACTTTATTTTATAGGTATTTTTGGAATTTTAATGGTTGAGTACTTTTGGTTTTTTTTTATTTCTTGAATATGCTTTTTTTCTTCTAGATTTAAATGGTAGAACGTTTTCATTTTTTATTTTATTGCTTAGATATTTTTATTTTTTTTAGCAATCATGGTGGCAAATCATTCTCATTTTCTTTTGTATTTCTCAAATGCTTTTGAAAAGTTTAATTAAGGACTGAGCATGACGTGCATATCACAAGATCCTCTTCTCCACATAAAATAGGTGCCAGATGGCAATTCAAGATAGAGGCAACGCGGCTACCAATTTTCTCCCCGGCAAGAATTAACAAGCCAAGTCGAAGTGAAGTTCTACAAAATAGGGAAAAATTGATTTTTCCTTTTAGATTTTTTGTTGAATGAATACAAAGAAACACGAGTCAAAGAATGATGAGTTTCATTTTATAATTCAATTTTTAAAAAAAAAAAAGTAAAAGAAGTAATCTTTCCACTAATAATACAACAAATCATTATAATTACATCAGTGATGAACACCAACTTTCTCTGTAACAGTACATCAAACATAATAATTTATGAGTTAATTTTTAAGATAGTTTTTATATGTGCCAACATATATTGACCTGCTTTCATAACAATTTTTTTTAAATATAAAAAAAATATAAAAAATATCTTAAATATTTAAAGTTTGATGGGATCACTAGATTTAATATTTTTGGGTTTGGTTACTCAACCACACATAAAAACATTAGAATTAGAACTAAATTGTTTTTACAAGAAAAAATAAAGGGAAAAAAAGAAATTTTTTTAATAGCAGAAAGATAGATTATTTCACTTAAACTCTAAAGTATCTTTATATTATATAAAAGTTAGGTAACGATAATTATTTTTCATTTAAGACTAAGTTGATTTTTTTTATTAAAATATTTTTATTTTTTATTTTAAAAATACTTTTAAAAAAATTCAAATTTTATTTTATTTTTTTCTATACTTTAAATTGATATTTTTTTAAAATATTTTTGTATTATTTTTTATATTCCTAGACAATTATACCCAAAAATATTGAGTATCACTTTATTGCTAATCTAGATCTAGCAGTTTTTGATAGAGAAAACATAAAAGACACCGCTCTTCAATAATCCTTTTTTAACTAAAAATAATAAAAACAACATTTTCATAATATTACAGTGTTATTCATAATGTAAACATTTTATATCTATAATATAATTATTAATATAATAAATTTATATTCAAGAAGGAATAAAGCTATTTGTTTTTTTAATAAAATAAAAGTTATTTTTTAATTACTTTATTTTATAGGTATTTTTGGAATTTTAATGGTTGAGTACTTTTGGTTTTTTTTTATTTCTTGAATATGCTTTTTTTCTTCTAGATTTAAATGGTAGAACGTTTTCATTTTTTATTTTATTGCTTAGATATTTTTATTTTTTTTAGCAATCATGGTGGCAAATCATTCTCATTTTCTTTTGTATTTCTCAAATGCTTTTGAAAAGTTTAATTAAGGACTGAGCATGACGTGCATATCACAAGATCCTCTTCTCCACATAAAATAGGTGCCAGATGGCAATTCAAGATAGAGGCAACGCGGCTACCAATTTTCTCCCCGGCAAGAATTAACAAGCCAAGTCGAAGTGAAGTTCTACAAAATAGGGAAAAATTGATTTTTCCTTTTAGATTTTTTGTTGAATGAATACAAAGAAACACGAGTCAAAGAGTGATGACTTTCATTTTATAATTCAATTTTTTTTCTAAAAAAGTAAAAGAAGTAATCTTTCCATTAATAATACAACAAATCACCATAATTATATCAGTGATGAACACCAAATTTTCTCCATAATAGTACATCAAACATAATAATTTATGAGTTAATTTTTAAGTTATTTTTTATATGTACCAACATATACTGACCTGCTTTCGTAACATTTTTTTTAAATATAAATTAAATATAAATAGTATAGAGAATATCTTAAATATTTTAGGTCTATTACATAATTAGATCTAGCATTCTTAAGTTTGGCTACCCAACCAAATATAAAAACATTAAAATTAAAACTGAATTATTTTTATAAAAAAATCAAAGAAAAAAAAAGTTTTTTAATCATGAAAAGATAGATTGCTTTACTTAAACTCTAAAGCATCTTCATATTATATAAAAGTTAGGTAATAATAATTATTTTTTATTTGAGATTAAGTTGATTTTTTTTATTAAAATATTTTTATTTTTTATTTTAAAAATACTTTTAAAAAAATTCAAATTTTATTTTATTTTTTTCTATACTTTAAATTAATATTTTTTTAATATTTTTGTATTATTTTTTATATTCCTAGACAACTAGACCTAAAGATATTGAGTATCACCTGATAGCTAAGCTAGATCTAACACTTTTTGACTGAGAAAACATAAAAGACAACGCTCTTCAACAATATTTTTTTAATTAAAAAATAATAAAAACAACACTTTCATAATATTATAGTGTTATTCATAGTGTAAACATTTTATATCTATAATATAATTATTAATATAATAAATTTACATCCATGCAGTACCTGCATAATATTTTTTCATGTTTTTTAAAATATTATAACATTAACTTTGAATAAAATGTTAAAATAAGTCAAACCAAAACTTTTCAATCCAATTAAAAATATTGAAAAACTCCATAATGCTATGAACACTTTGAATAAGCAAGCTTCATGGTTATTTTCATTTGATTTCAAGTGTGTTCCACAATCAAATATTAATTTCGTAATCAAAGAGGGATTGTATGTTGATGGGGTTGCAAAGCTGATGCAATTGCAACCAAGAACTTTGCTTATATTAAAACAATTTGGAAAATAAAAAAAAGAAATTTGTGATAATGAAGAGCTTGGGATGGGTGAGGAAGGAGATTTTGTGTATAATTAAGGTTTAATTCTCAACCTTCATGGTTTTTTATTTTTTAATAAAAAAATATTTTTAATATTATCATATTAAAATAATTTAAAAATAATTTTTAATTATAATTATGCCTATTCTAAAGGATAAAAAATAAGATTTAATTTGTTCTTAAACACTCTTTTAACATTAAAATATATAAATTTTTTTTTTATATAATTTCACGAAATTATATGGTAATAAATCATAAAATTTATTATGATTTATGCTCTAAAATATAATTAAAGAATGATTCGATCAAGATGCATGAAAGTACGGTAATAATTAATTTTTAAAGTATTTCTTGGTTGAAAATATATTAAAATAATATATTTTTTATTTTTTAAAATATTTTTGAAAATTCTTTTTAATTATGTATTTGTTAAAATATATTATTTATTCAATTTTGTTTTAAAACTAGTAGTTTAAACTGGGCTGTTGATTGTAATAACCCTATCGGATCCGGGACAGTGATAGCCTCACCTCAGTGAACATGTGGCCGTTGCTGCGCTGATTGCCGAAAACCCTAACGAAAACCCTTTCCCTCTGAGCAATTTCGAAACGGCCACCAATATTATAGCCATGAGGAGAAACCTTCTGCTTTCTCTGATTCAAAAACGTTGCTTGCAAACATCTTCATCGTCATTTACTGTTCAATTCCTTGTCAACTCTTGTGGGCTTCCTCTACAATCTGCCCTCTCAGTTTCCAAAAAGTTCCAAATCGATGAAAATAACCTCCATAAGCCCCAATCTGTCATCCAATTCTTGAAATCTAACGACTTTAAGGATACCCACATCGCCAAAACGATCGAGAAGTGGCCTGCTGTCCTCCATTCCAGAACAGAAGATACTCTCAAGCCTAAGTTTGACTTCTTCATAAAAAATGGCTTTGCGGGTCAGCTTCTGCCCCAGCTTATTGTATCGAACCCGGACGTTTTGAGAAGGCATCTGGGTTCTCATATTAAGCCATTTTTTGAGTTTTTGAAGCCTTTTTATGCCAGTAACGAGGAAGTGGTAGAAGCTATTATGCGTGCCCCATGGTTGTTGTCGATTCCTTTAAATGGTGATATGCAGTTAAATACCGATTTCCTGATAAAAGAGGGAGTGTCCATCGATAGAATAGCAAAACTGATGCAATGGCAACCAAGGGTTATGGGGCAGAAGCATGATAAGATGGTTTATGCAGTGGCTGCTACTAAAAAATTGGGCGTCCAACCAGGGGATAGTATGTTTGTACGTGTTCTTGCTGTGCTGGTTATAGTTTCTGAATCAACCTGGAGGAAGAGAATTGAGGTGATGAAAAGTATGGGTTGGAGTGAAGGTGAGGTTTTGTGTGCCTTTAAGCGATTCCCCCCGCTATTGACTTGTTCAGAGGAGAAAATCAGGGGCGCAATGGATTTTTTCTTTAATACCATGGAATTGGGACGGCAATCTTTAATTACCTATCCCTATTTTATTGGTTTCTCAATTGATAAAAGGGTTCGTCCAAGGTACAATGTTATGAAGGTTTTGGAGTCGAGAAAGCTAATTGAAGGAGATTGGAATATTGCTACTCCGCTAACAATCAGCGAGAAGAAGTTCCTGCTAAATTATGTTACCAAATATGCGGACAAAGCTCCAGATTTATTGCAGATATATGGCGGTACTGACAAGTCAAAAAGAACTCACTCTTTATGACAAAAAAGTAAGTATTGCTTCTGCAATGCACAGCTTAATAGTACTCTTAACTTGCTTCAGAAGTAGTTTGTGTGTGTGCTCGGATCAATTTATGTTTCTGATTTTATTGTTCAGTTCTTTCCTTTTGGAGTCCAAGAAACTGATTAATGGGACTAACATTTTGAGTTTGCTCGGCAATACGTGAGAATAAATACTTGAATAACTACCAATGATTGTCGATTTATTGGAGATATAAGACGGTACCAGCTAGAGTAAACTTCATGGAAGAGGGTTCCCTTGTGTAATGCACATCATCAGAGTCGTGTAAATTGCTTCAGTGACTGTTTCTTTCCGTGTTCATATTCCAATCTGTATTTCTCAGTTTGTTGAATGAGCGCTATATGTACATTTGGTTCTTACTGTCATCTCATGGTGATTCTCATACCCCTATCATTTGATTTTGGCTTTTGCTGGAGTTCGACCTATTGTTTCAACGCACTACACTTATATGGGAACATAGAAAACAACCACTGCATTGTAAAGATTGATAACATGATTCTGTCAAGGTACCATCTTATGAAGGTTTTGGAGTCGAATGAACTGGTTAAAGAGAAAAGAAACTTGCCCATTTGCTAAAAACACATGAGAAGAAAGTTTTGAAGAATTATGTTATTAAGTTTATGGATATTGTCCATTGCTTGTTCGAGATGTGTGTTGTACCAGCAACGCTAAATGGATAGCCGTAGGAGCAATTTACTTTTGAAATGTACCATGCAATGGCTTTCTAGAATTACCTCTAGAGTTACTTTTGCTTGGGTTTCATTCTATTTTGGTTAATTGATTTGTGGATATGACAAGTAATACAGGTTCATTTTCTGATCATTTTGGGCATTCTACTCTTAAAAAGTTCTCTCTTTATTGTTTGTTTTTCTGTCATCAATTTTATTTCTTTGTCAATCTTTCAGCCCGTGCAACATTTTCCACTGGATGTTTGATTTCTTTGCATTTATGCTGTAATCTTTTCTTTTTCGAGAATCATTTATGCAATACCTTAGAAGGCATTCTTAATTTTAAAGTTTTAAGCATAGGATTAACTGCATTTAAGATTTTAGAAGCGCTCTCTCTCGCACTCTATCAATCTAGACAGATAGTGCGTGTCTACGCGCCTGTATAGAAGAGTTTAGAAGCTCTGCAAGTCATGTCTTCCAAATGTTAGGAGTCGTGTTGCTGCTGGTTTGTGCACCAATACGGAAAAGGCTTGCAGTTGGTGAGCATGCTTGAAGTTCTGCATAAATTGGGATTTTCACTTGTCTCGGTGGGAGAATTTTCCGACCATTTTGCTAGGGACGTGGTGGTGCTAGCCCTACCTGGTGCTCATGTGCTCGCGCAGAAAGGGATGGCTTGACTGAGCAGAGCGTATGGAGATGATGATGGTTGGCCGTCTCTGGCATTCCAGTCTTCTCTTCTACCATCACTTGCCCCTTGTAAACATATAAAATCTAATTGAAACTCATCTTTGGTGAGGTAACGCCGCCAAGTCTAAGTCAAATGAGGAATCAATATAATAAATAAAGACAATTTCAAGAAAAAAAAAGGGTTTAAGGGTGTGTTTGTTATTGTAGCAATGGTAGTAGTTTAAAGTGTTTTTATTAGAAATATATTGAAATAATTTTTTTTATTTTTTAAAAATTATTTTTGATATTTGGATTTGTTAAAAAAGAATAAATTATAAAAGAAAAACACTTTCTAAAACAAAAATGCTTAACCTCGAATAACCACTTTTATATAGTGACCATTATAAGAAATGGAAATCAAAATCCCAACACGTGTAGAAAAATAAAAATAAAAACTAAAAAAATAAAAAATAAAACTAGCATTTCAGGCTTTTTTCTTTTTAAGGCCTTTGAGTCGAAAAACTCACTTCTATTGCACATAATGCAAAGATCAAATCAAAAGTTTAGATTATTTCTATCAAATAAGTTGTTTGACATGAACTCTCTTCTCTTCTTGGATCTAAACTTATTTATATGCTTCATAAATATATTTATATATTTGTTAGGCTTTTTATATGGTCTAGTTACAACAAATCCGTATTCGATAGTTCGTAATCTCCACCATCATGAAGACACCTAAAATTTACTTGGTTTGAGTTTTCATTCTATTGATGTTCATATATGTTGGATCAATTGCATGAAGGAGCTAAAAAAAGAAAACTTAAAGGCATTAAGTATTTTACGGTGACACGCGATATAATGTTTTTTTTTTTAACTGAATATTTTTTAAATACTATTAATGGTTTTATTAATAGATTAAGTTTGTTAGTATATTTCAGAAAATTGAGAAAGAATTACTATAATCATTGCCATGTTTAATCATTCATGATTTAATTTTATTGATAATATTAAAAAAATCACCAATAAAATTATATATATATATATATATATTATCATTTGATGTGTTTATTTCATTTGTAAATCTATTGATGATTATTTTACCTATAAAATTATAGATAACACAGGAATTGTTGATGAGATTTTTTTCAATGAACAATGACTATTTGTGAATTTGTTGTTAAAAATCATCTCGATAGACATTATGTCTAACTACCGACGGAATATAATATTCCGTCGGTAAATTTAAAAATTCTTGTAGTTGTTCCTAACCAGTTCTTAATTTGAAAGGATTAACTTTAGAAAATAAGAATTATTTGCATTGTTGATTGTAGAAGAGAATGAAATTGTTTCAAATGATAATAACGAGCTTGTTCAAGTTCAACCATTGCTGAAAGAATTTGAAGATGTTTTTGGCGAGATTCCTTTGAGTCTGCCATTTATGAGACAAATTCAGCAACATGGAGACCTTGTTCCTGGAGCTTCATTGCCGAATGAGGCTGCCTACAGATTGAATCAGGGAGAGTTGATGGTGATGAGACTAAGGGGGGAGGGCATGAGCCATTGTGCTATACCAGCCCCAAGTGCTCGATATGAACTCGGTTGCATCTTGTGGCCAAATTGGTTTAATGTTATATCGGTTTTTAATTTTGTGAAAAAGAACTTGGTTTGAGTTCTTGTAAAAAAAATAAAAATGAGGGACCAAAATTTACAAATGAACCTTCATCAAAAAACAATTTCTTTTTTGGTCATGTTTTTTTTTTACTCCAGCCTTAACTATTTTTCTTTCTTTTATTAGGGATTCCACTTGATGTTTATTTCTTATTATTTTTTTGTTAGATTATTATAGTCTTAAAATAATTTCTTAATATTTAGTTGGTTCTCGATCTTGCAAAAAAAAAAATTTAATTTTATTGATTGTGAAAAATAAAAAATAAAAAAACTAAAATTAAAAGTTAGAGGATTATTTTTATCAAATACTAGAATTAATTCCTATAGTTTTTAACCTTTAAATACCCATCATAAAATAAAATGAAATATGATAGTTTTGCCTTAAAAACCAGACAATCTTCCCCTTAAAAATAATAGTGATATTTATATATTAATTAAAATTAATATAAATTAAGGGTGGTTAAACTGATAATAATATATTTCTCGAAAGATATTGACTTTAAATTAATTATAAATTAAAAAAATAGAGAGTTTTATTATACTTCTTCTTACAAAGTACTATTCATTCATTAGAATAATGCTTTATTTTGTTTATTTTTTTTTAATTAATATTTTTTTTTAATTTAATTTTTTAATATTAGATTTTTTTTATTAGGATCACACTCTTATGATATAAATACCAGATTTGACGTATTAACCTGGTTCGACGACTTAACTCAGTTGACTCAGATTTTATTTTCTTCCAGTTTCATTATTTAATATTAATTTGATTAAAAATTAAATTTCATGATTTATTTTGTTTACTTTTTATTGGATCGTAATGATCTCATAACATGAGAATAATGCTTAACGGATTAACCTGAGTTAACTTGAGTTATTTTATATATATTTTATTTAATTATTTTATTTAATTATTTTATTTAATTATTTTATTCAATTTTGGATCGATTGTGAATTAAGTTTTATAATTTATCATAATTTATTTTTTATGAGAATATCTTGGTCTTAAGATTAAGGTCATGAGTTTTGATACTTTAACCTTAATTAAATTATGTTATTATTTTTTTCTTTTTAAGAGTTTATATTAGTCTCATTACGTGAGTCTCCAGTCCTTCAACATAGAACTTGTTTTTTATTAGATTGTCCATGTCTCATGATCTAGGCCGTGAGTTAACCTAATTAACTTATATTTTTTATATTTTTAATTATTTTTTTATTTTATTAATTAATATTGTGTTGAATTGAAAATTAGCTTTTATAATTTTTTTTATTTTTTTTATTAGATTATTTTAGTTTCATAACTTGGTAATAATGCATAATGGTTAACTCAGGTTAACTTAACTTATCTTTTATGTTATTTTTTAATTAAATTTTTTATAAATTTTATTATTAATATTAGTCCGATACGAATGATTAAAAATTAAATTTTATAATTTATTTTTTATATAGTTATTTATTAGAAAAAATGAAAAATTAATATTAAAATTTTTCTTTTTATTTTTTTTTTAAATTTAATATGACCGATAGTACAGGTGAATCATCTAGCATCTTCTAAATAAATAATAAATAAAATGAAAGAGTGGTGGGGAACAAAACGACCGACGGGGTCTCATCCCTCGTCAGAAGCGTTTCTTTTAACTAGGACAGCGCTGCTTTTGCTTTTCTCCAACTTTCTCTCTATCTCTTACTATCTTTTCCTTTCTTCAATAATTCTTCCATTATATTTATCCTTTTCATGCCACCCAAAGCTCCCTTTATTCTCTGCCTTCTACAACACCTTTTCCTTTCCATTTTCCAACTCCAGGAAGCCCCCACTTTCCCCTTCAACCAACCAGCTTGAGCCAGTAGTACTTGTTTTCTTTCTTTGTTTCACTTCAGTTTCTTTCACACCTAGCAAGTGCTTGTTAACGAACAGAAAAGAACAAGAAAGATCGATGGTGGAGCTTGACTATAAGGAACTTGTAAAGGCAACTGGAAGCTTCTCTCCTTCAAGACTCCTAGGAAAAGGAAGCCATGGATCAATCTACAAGGGCACACTTGAAGAAAATAAGCTTGTTGCGATCAAGAAATCATCTGTTGGCAGTGACCATGTCTCTATTGACAACTCCAAGAAGCTTGAGAATGAAATATGTGTTTTATCCTCCCTACGTGAAAGTCCTTATGTCATCAACTTTCTTGGAACGAGTCATGATGATGATCACTACTCAACTTGCAAGGAGAAGAACAGGCTTTTGGTTATGGAGTACATGCCTTGCGGTTCTCTCCATGACTTGTTGCATGTTGATGCCACTCCACCATCATGGCCTAAACGAGTAGAAATTGCTATCCAAATCGCAAGGGCAATCCAATTCCTTCACGAGGGCAAGCCTTTGGTTATTCACAGAGACATTAAATCTGCTAATGTTTTGTTTGATTTAAATTGGAAGGCTAAGTTGGCCGATTTTGGACTTGCTGTGCTGCGCGTGGATTCATCATCAAGCCCTGATCACGAGACTCAACCGGCTGGCACTATTGGGTACTTGGATCCTTGTTACACCACACCTAGCAAACTAAGCACCAAGAATGATGTTTTCAGCTATGGAGTTGTTTTGTTAGAGATCGTTAGCTGTCAAAAAGCGATCGATGTTTCTAGGCGGCCGGCTTCAATAGTTGATTGGGCAGTGCCATTGATTGAGAAGCAAAGATTGATGGAAATATGTGACGCGAGAATCGCTTTGCCAACATTCATGGAGGGCACGATTAAGCACTTGTTATATGTAGCATCGCGTTGTGTCTCATGCAAGGAAGAAAGCCGTCCATCAATTAGTGAAATTGTTATGGGGATGGATAAGAATTGCTTGGTTGGAAGAGTAAAAATCCCCAGTTGGACAAGTCTCATGAGGAGTGTGATGCTAATGAGAAGGCCGAGAAAGTTTCTTAAGCAATGGCAGGAGGAAAAATGTGATAATCTACACAGTAAAATTTCAAAAGGGAAGGTATATTTATGGGAGATATTGGCTAATATCACACAAAATTGAATCATCTTGGTCAAGTTGGTTCAATCAACTAGACCAGTCAAGGGGCTGGTCATCCAGTTTTTTTTTTAGATTAACGTGGATATCCGAGCCAGTTTGCACGCATCATGACTAATCCCACGAGTCTTGAAGTTAATGATCATGTAAGCCTCTAGTGGCTATCATATGAGCAACCAAGAACTTGAACCTGAAAGCACAAGGAGCAAATCCTTTAATTCCAAGTCTTTATCACTTAGCCACCAATAGTTTACACAGTTCTACAGTTCTATTTTTGGTTACACGACTGGTGTGTCTTTTAGTGAACAATCAACCTGCAGCGCAAGTAGTCCAAGCAGAAGATTGCCAAAAGTTGGTGCGCGAAGCTTACAGCAACAAAGGTTGGTTTGATGCCCTGTCATTCCATGGTGAAGTTACAAATATATATGTATGCTTCCACTTTCTTGTCCCATATCCTTTTATATTATACGTGTTCTATTGCATTGGTGGGGTGCACTCAATTATGTAATTATCATAAGGAACCTGTTTGAGTGGCCTAGCTTTTAATCTCAATTCTTGATCACATATTTTAATATGAGGTTTTATTAGAACTTTAGGAAGTGAATGTTTGATAACGTTATGTATAATGTTTCCTAATTGATAAAATATTAAAATGTTGTTTTTTTTATTATTGTTTTTAACACTAACATATAAAACTATTGACAAAACCTTAAAACAACATCATTTTAATACTTTTTTATGCACAAAACACTCAAAAAAACATAAACCATCGCAGTTACAGACTGTAATCAATTAAACCTAGATGCAGTAGAGTCAGTTGTCGATTGTTGATCAGCAGTTCACTCAATCACACACACAGACGCAAGAGGCCCACTGGATTAGTGGTAACGTGCGCGCCAACAAGGAGGAGATTAGCAGTTCCATTCCTTGTGCCACCATGTATTCTTACTTCTTTTCCTTCGAAGTGAGCGAGTGCCCCATGCCCATGGCAGGCAGACAGACAAAAACAACTCACAAAGATACATGTTACAGCTAAACACGTTACATAAAAGAAAAACAATGTTAACATCTACGGAGTCAATATGGAATGATGAAGACAACCTGTTGGGGTTTTCTTGATGAATGATATGATAACTAATGTAGTGGTTAATCAAGATTTCCAAGAAAATGATCCTAATCCATCTAATTAAGGCAGTGGTTCCTTTGAAAGAGACTGAATCGATTGCAGAAAAATGTATTGGTTTTCATATTCTTGAACCTGCGAATTTACATGATGTTAATAAAGTATATTTGGTAAACATTAAAAAACACTAAAAAAATAAAGTAGTTATTGCATTTCCAAACATTCAATATTGATATAAATTAATTTTTTTTAAAGGGCAGATGATAAAAATTCAATTAAAAAATTTAAACAGTTAGATAATTGAAATTTTAAAATATAATTTATATTATTTTATATTATACTCTCTTAAAAACAATTCTTTAAATTTGAAATCTGTAAAGTTTTCATCACCTTATATTTAATTTTATTAAATCAATAAAAATAATAATATTTAAATTCATAATCCCATAGTTATTAAAACTTTAATATCATATTAATTAACTAATTTAATTTAAAATTTAAAATTATTAAATTAATATTATTTGATGTAATTTATATTATTAATTAAGAGAACCGCAATAGTTGGAGGATTTGAAAGACAAGAATCCGCAGATGGTCAAGATGCAACCGTGGCTGTGAAGTTTCTTGAGGATTATTGTTTCAAAATACATGGTAATGCAGGAGGAGTAACCCTTTGCATGATCAAACTACTTGGTTTAACCCTTTTTTTCTCCTCCTTTTTCCCACTTACCACGCAGAATTCATAGTCACAAAGGGACCACCCCGGCTAAGAGTTTTCGGGATTTTTGCACTATATAAGATGGGTTTAGCTGATAACTTCCATGGGTATCGGCTAAGGTTCTTTAATAGTACTGAATAGGTGTGCTGTCACATGAATTCATTGATTCTCCCGGTTATTCTTGACAAGGAGTTGGATTCACCTGTATATTTTGAGAGATCCAAGATGAATTTTACACGTCCAGTATGTGGAGTCTCTTAAAAATTAAATTTCATGATTTATTTTGTTTACTTTTTATTGGATCGTAATGATCTCATGACATGAGAATAATGCTTAACGAATTAACTTGAGTTATTTTATATATATTTTATTTAATTATTTGATTTAATTTTATTATTTAATATTGGATCGCTTGTGAATTAAGTTTTATAATTTATCATAATTTATTTTTTATGAGAATATCTTGATCTTAAGATTAAGATCATGAACTTTGATACTTTAACCTTAATTAAATCATGTTATTATTTTTTTTCTTTTTTAGAGTTTATATTAGTCTCAGAGTCTCGAGTCCTTCAACATAGAACTTGTTTTTTATTAGATTGTCCATGTCTCATGATCTAGGCCGTGAGTTAACCTAATTAACTTATATTTTTTATATTTTTAATTATTTTTTTATTTTATTAATTAATATTGTGTTGAATTGAAAATTAGCTTTTATAATTTTTTTTATTTTTTTTATTAGATTATTTTAGTTTCATAACTTGGTAATAATGCATAATGGTTAACTTAACTTATCTTTTATGTTATTTTTTAATTAATTTTTTTATAAATTTTTTTATTAATATTAGTCTGATACGAATGATTAAAAATTAAATTTTATAATTTATTTTTTATATAGTTATTTATTAGAAAAAATGAAAAATTAATATTTAAATTTTTCTTTTTATTTTTTTTTAAATTTAATGTGACCGATAGTACACGTGAATCATCTAGCATCTTCTAAATAAATAATAAATAAAATGAAAGAGTGGTGGGGAACAAAACGACCGACGGGGTCTCATCCCTCGTCAGAAGCGTTTCTTTTAACTAGGACAGCGCTGCTTTTGCTTTTCTCCAACTTTCTCTCTATCTCTTACTATCTTTTCCTTTCTTCAATAATTCTTCCATTATATTTATCCTTTTCATGCCACCCAAAGCTCCCTTTATTCTCTGCCTTCTACAACACCTTTTCCTTTCCATTTTCCAACTCCAGGAAGCCCCCACTTTCCCCTTCAACCAACCAGCTTGAGCCAGTAGTACTTGTTTTCTTTCTTTGTTTCACTTCAGTTTCTTTCACACCTAGCAAGTGCTTGTTAACGAACAGAAAAGAACAAGAAAGATCGATGGTGGAGCTTGACTATAAGGAACTTGTAAAGGCAACTGGAAGCTTCTCTCCTTCAAGACTCCTAGGAAAAGGAAGCCATGGATCAGTCTACAAGGGCACACTTGAAGAAAACAAGCTTGTTGCGATCAAGAAATCATCTGTTGGCAGTGACCATGTCTCTATTGACAACTCCAAGAAGCTTGAGAATGAAATATGTGTTTTATCCTCCCTACGTGAAAGTCCTTATGTCATCAACTTTCTTGGAACGAGTCATGATGATGATCACTACTCAACTTTCAAGGAGAAGAACAGGCTTTTGGTTATGGAGTACATGCCTTGCGGTTCTCTCCATGACTTGTTGCATGTTGATGCCACTCCACCATCATGGCCTAAACGAGTAGAAATTGCTATCCAAATCGCAAGGGCAATCCAATTCCTTCACGAGGGCAAGCCTTTGGTTATTCACAGAGACATTAAATCTGCTAATGTTTTGTTTGATTTAAATTGGAAGGCTAAGTTGGCGGATTTTGGACTTGCTGTGCTGCGCGTGGATTCATCATCAAGCCCTGATCACGAGACTCAACCGGCTGGCACTATTGGGTACTTGGATCCTTGTTACACCACACCTAGCAAACTAAGCACCAAGAATGATGTTTTCAGCTATGGAGTTGTTTTGTTAGAGATCGTTAGCTGTCAAAAAGCGATCGATGTTTCTAGGCGGCCGGCTTCAATAGTTGATTGGGCAGTGCCATTGATTGAGAAGCAAAGATTGATGGAAATATGTGACGCGAGAATCGCTTTGCCAACATTCATGGAGGGCACGATTAAGCACTTGTTATATGTAGCATCGCGTTGTGTCTCATGCAAGGAAGAAAACCGTCCATCAATTAGTGAAATTGTTATGGGGATGGATAAGAATTGCTTGGTTGGAAGAGTAAAAATCCCCAGTTGGACAAGTCTCATGAGGAGTGTGATGCTAATGAGAAGGCCGAGAAAGTTTCTTAAGCAATGGCAGGAGGAAAAATGTGATAATCTACACAGTAAAATTTCAAAAGGGAAGGTATATTTATGGGAGATATTGGCTAATATCACACAAAATTGAATCATCTTGGTCAAGGTTGGTTCAATCAACTAGACCAGTCAAGGGGCGGTCCACCGAATTTTTTTTTTTAATTTATCGTGGGGGTCCGGGCCAGCTTGCGCGTATCACGACTAATTCCACGGGTATTAAAGTTAACGACCATGTAAATCTCCAGTGGCTATCATATAAGCAACCAAGAACTTGAACCTGAGACTACAGAGAGCAAACTCTTTAATTCCAATCTTTACCACTTAGCCACTCTTTAGTTCTAAGTCTTTATCACTCACACCAATGGTTTACACAGTTCTATTTTTGGTTACACGACTGGTGTGTCTTTTAGTGAACAATCAACCTGCAGCGCAAGTAGTCCAAGCAGAAGATTGCCAAAAGTTGGTGCGCGAAGCTTACAGCAACAAAGGTTGGTTTGATGCCCTGTCATTCCATGGTGAAGTTACAAATATATATGTATGCTTCCACTTTCTTGTCCCATATCCTTTTATATTATACGTGTTCTATTGCATTGGTGGGGTGCACTCAATTATGTAATTATCATAAGGAACCTGTTTGAGTGGCCTAGCTTTTAATCTCAATTCTTGATCACATATTTTAATATGAGGTTTTATTAGAACTTTAGGAAGTGAATGTTTGATAACGTTATGTATAATGTTTCCTAATTGATAAAATATTAAAATGTTGTTTTTTTTATTATTGTTTTTAACACTAACATATAAAACTATTGACAAAACCTTAAAACAACATCATTTTAATACTTTTTTATACACAAAACACTCAAAAAAACATAAACCATCGCAGTTACAGACTGTAATCAATTAAACCTAGATGCAGTAGAGTCAGTTGTCGATTGTTGATCAGCAGTTCACTCAATCACACACACAGACGCAAGAGGCCCACTGGATTAGTGGTAACGTGCGCGCCAACAAGGAGGAGATTAGCAGTTCCATTCCTTGTGCCACCATGTATTCTTACTTCTTTTCCTTCGAAGTGAGCGAGTGCCCCATGCCCATGGCAGGCAGACAGACAAAAACAATTCACAAAGATACATGTTACAGCTAAACATGTTACATAAAAGAAAAACAATGTTAACATCTACAGAGTCAATATGGAATGATGAAGACAACCTGTTGGGGTTTTCTTGATGAATGGTAAAGATGCACCCGTGGCTGTGAAGTTTCTTGAGGATTATTGTTGCCAAATACATGGTAATGCAGGAGGAGTAACCCTTTGCATGATCAAACTACTTGGTTTAACCCTTTTTTTCTCCTCCTTTTTCCCACTTACCACGCAGAATTCATAGTCACAAAGGGACCACCCCGGCTAAGAGTTTTCGGGATTTTTGCACTATATAAGATGGGTTTAGCTGATAACTTCCATGGGTATCGGCTAAGGTTCTTTAATAGTACTGAATAGGTGTGCTGTCACATGAATTCATTGATTCTCCCGGTTATTCTTGACAAGGAGTTGGATTCACCTGTATATTTTGAGAGATCCAAGATGAATTTTACACGTCCAGTATGTGGAGTCTCGGCAAGATCCATGGTTGCAGATACTGGTGGAAGTGTTGTTTTTGAATGAATCCATATCTGTTAGTGAAAAAACTCAAACTTGAAAGGCTGTGAACTTGTTTTGTTTCTTGCCCGTTTCGGAACGTGATTGTTGAAATTTTATTTTTTTTTAAATAATTTTTTTTATATTTTCAAATCATTTTAATTTACTAATATTAAAAATATTTTTTTAAAATTAAATTTTTTTTATTTTAATATATTTCTAAATAAAAAATACTTTAAATCATCACCATTACCATAATCCTAAACACATTTTAAAGATAATTTTTAAAATGTGGTAAATTATAAGTAGGGTAGTGGTTAATTTTTAAAATATAATTCTTTTATGAAGATATTAAAATAATTTTTTATATTTTTTAAAATTTATTTCTAATATTAAAACATCAAAATAAATTAAATAAACTAAAATATATATTTTAAACTTTTTTAAAAAATAATTTGAAATTCAATACCAAACACTCCTATAAACCTGGCTGGCTTGGTGCGTTGAGACATGGACGGGCAGGGTTTCGAAAAAATAAAATAAAATAGAAAGAACTTATTGTTTAGAGACTAATTGGACATCCCTGTCATATTCAGGGTACCGAGTTGTAGTTAACACATAGAAAGTCGATTAGGGAGTCATCCAACATGTCTCGGCTTTCCTTGAGAAACAGGGACACGGTCGAAGCTCTATTGTCCATGCATGCTCCATATCTTCTCTCTATCTCCTTATCCCTAACCCTAACCCAAGTTTTATTCAAATTATCTATTGCTGCCATTGAAGAAAAACATGGAGGCTCATCATCATCATCATCATCAGTTCACTCACAATATATTTGAGAGACGCCCCATTATCAGATCAAAGACTCCTGCTGTTAAATGGTTCAAAGAATGGTAATTCCTCTAATTCTCTTCTTTTTCTCAATTCCTGTCCGCTGTACAATTATATTTCTTTCTTTTCATTGTTATGCATTTTGGGTTTTTCAATTAGGAGCCAAAAGACTCGATTTTTATTATTTTTCTTGTTTACTGAATTCGTCTTTTCTTTTCTTATAGCTTTCTGTTTGGTTTCTTTGAAAACTTGGGTTAGGTGTTTCTTTTTTGGAACATGGGTTGATGAATTGTCCAATCCCAACAATCTGATCGATTTTGCTTCTGTTGTCTCAGGGTGCCTCAGGATGTGGTTGCAACTGGTGGAAGGTGTTCTCTTTTCAAATGGGTAACAGGTAAATTATGTTAGTACATTTCCTTTTTAAGTGATCACATTTGTTTTTCTTAACAGAATATAATGTTTTTCTTTGTGCAAATCTATGGAGAATCATTAAATTTGCTTCATGTTTTATGTTTGAAGTATATGCCTTTGTCTTCTTTAATCAATATCACATTTCAATGCAGATGACGTAAGACTTGGCAATTAATTTGCTTACCTGAGGTTTTGTTTTGTAGAGCCTTCTTGCAGTTATGGAAGAAGATAGAAGTTGTTGAGAGGTTTCTCAGTTGAATGAATTTTGATATGCTAATCCTACCTAACTATGTTCTTTGTTCTGTTACGTTAGAGAACCAATTAAATGCCTTGAGAGAGAAGGCAAAAGAGCCCCCAGCACCAGAGCCAGAACCAGAGCCTACTACTGAGGTTCTTTTCCTTTGCAGTTTTGAAGGGTGTGGAAAGACCTTTATTGATGCAGGTGCTTTGAGGAAGCATTCTCATATACATGGAGAGAGACAATATGTTTGTCACTATGATGGATGCGGAAAGGTGCTTAACTTAAACTTTTTTGGTTTTATTTTGTTTCTTGAAGATATTATGTTTGTGTGGTGAAACCTTTGAGTGTTTGTATATATACTTTGCAATTTGAGAAGAGAAATAGTGATGAAATGTCAACATCATGAGGCATTTGAAATATTTAGGCAGTGAAGAGAGGACACACTACACTTCTAATTCAAATCATAGAAGAACTGTTTTAAGTATTCTTGAGCAGCTGTGAAGTGGTGAAAAAATGAATGATAAGTAACATGGTTTTGGTGACTCTGGATTATTTATGCCTGTAGAAGCTACAACTACTGCTACCATGAAAGCCAGTGTTGTTTACTTTCATGGTTCAACATTTGTGTTCCTTATGATGAGGTCTCATTATGATTTTGGAATGTCCCCATGACGGTAATTTCTGTTAAGCTGAGAGGGAAAGCTTGAGAGAACACATTCAGTTGGAATTTTGACAAATCATGTTGGAGGTCAACTACTTACAACCTGACACTGAATTTCTTTTTTTTTTTTTTTAATTAACATGAGTGTTTAAGCTAGCTTGTGCGCACCTCGACTAATCCCACGGGCTCTGAAGTTAACGACCATGTAAGCCTTAGTGGTCCTGAGGTTTGTGGGACTCGAATTGGTGACCTCTAGGAAACAAACTTCGGGTCTGATCAGTTGAGCTATACCCCTCAAGGATTTGAACTTCTTGTTATTAATTTCATGAGTGCTGGAGAAATAATTAGAAGAGGTTGATAGTTGATGTCAAAATCACATATCAGAAAGAGAAAATGGGAAAAACAAGAGTGCTCAAGGTTATTTGTTGTTGAAATTGTGCAATTAACCTACATATGCAGCATAGATTTCTGTAATGATCGAGCCTAATGCATCCTTAAGTGTAATTTTGTAGCAAACAAGCTTTTTTTTTTTCATTTTATTCTTAACATTCAAATGTTATAATTCTCATAAACATTTTACTATTTCCTTTTTCTGAGCTTGTATTATGGTGTTTAACTGTTGTGTATATGCTGCAGAAATTTTTGGATAGTTCCAAGTTGAAAAGACACTTTTTAATTCATACAGGGGAAAGAGATTTCATATGTCCTCATGAAGGCTGTGGTAAGGTGATAAATCTATCCACTAACATTTTTCTTTTAATTAGTTGACACCTTGATGGTTAGATTGTTATGTTCTCTATGAATGATATTCATGTTTCTCGTGTGCATAAATTAATTCTTCCATTACTATCTCACATTCAGGTTTCTTATTATTTTTCATTCTCATTTATCAATCAGTTTGTTGATTTTTCCAAATTCCACAATTAAAGTTTGAACCTGTATTTTAACCTCAGCAATTTGGAGGCATTTAAGTTGTAAATTTTTTTTTTCATGCCAATTTCAGTTTTGTTCTCCATATTGAGTTTAATTGGATATGCATCCACTTGTTATATATAAAAAAAAAAATCTAAAAATAAAAGACTCATCTTTGCGTGTTATTTTTCATTGAGAAAGGAACAACTTAAAAAGGGAAACTGTGAAAAATATATCTACTGTGTTTCCCAAATTCAGGGGAACAATCAGTTGGAGAAATGCTACATTTGTGCAAGAAATCCTGATTACTGTTTTCAATGAGAATTTTTTCGAAAAAGTTCCCAATTTTTCATAACTTAACATGCCTTGGACAATTGGTTTGGAGGTTGAATGGGTCAAAGAACCTTTTTTTCTCTCTGTTTTTTATTTTATTTTTATTTTTTTAAGGGACAGGGAAGGGTTGGTTGATTGTTGCACTTGGCAGATGATTAGGAGGTTCAAAGAGAATTGTTGGTTCAAGTTATGCAGGAATCCAAGGCAGAAAACTGATGTGTTCACTGTTCTAGGCTCTTGTGAGAGTTATCATCTGTGACAGATTGATGACTTGTTTTACATCATTGTATATCGTGTGCTTCAGATGGCTTCTTTACTTGTGTTGTGGTGGATGCATCACTTAATATTCAGGGCTGTACTTCTGTCTAATTTCGATTTTGGTTGATTCAGGCATTCTCTTTGGATTTCAACCTGAGATCACACATGAAAACACATTCACAAGAAAACTATCATATCTGTCCATACTCAGAATGTGGAAAGAGATATGCTCATGAATACAAGCTGAAGAACCACATTGCATCTCATCATGAAAAGGTAAGTTCCAATCATTCACTTGTAATGCTTTTGGCATGCCATTCCACAGTTAAATAGTTGAGCTGTTTCTGCATCAATTCATTTACTTTCTTAATTGAAAGTCATTTAAAGCGGCTATCAACATATACTATGTACCATGATGCTCTTGGACAAATTGATAGCATTTGCTTTTCTACTGTCTTGATGTTTTAAGTTATTTCTGATGTTTGTTGATGAAGGTACCTTGATGCACTGACTGTTCAATGTTATACCATATCTCTAGCATTTGTTGACATTGATTTTTTAAAATAAAGTACTTTTTGTATGCAAGATAAGGTAGAGATGAAAAAACCTTGGATTTTGGAGTAAAAGTTGTAACACAATTTCAAATGCCCTAATGGCTTGGAGTTCTCAGAACTATACCACATGCAATGCAGATTGGATTGATTTAGATTATAATTGGATTGATTTAGATTATAGTTGGATTGATTTAGATTATAGTTTGGGATTGATTCAACCTTGTGAGGAAATTTGATGGGTTATACTTGTAACCTGAGAACCAAGTATTTGGGAGGAATTTTGGAACAAATGGTGGGCTAGTAATGGATAAGTAGTGGAAATCTCGTCCCCATTGAAGGACTAATCTGAATCAAAAACTTTGCACCGAAAAGAATTTTGTTGCATTTTCAGTTTAAAGATGCAATTTGACACAAATCAATGTCATGTGGTTCTTACATGTTGGATTGCAACTCGTAATATGGCGTGAACATATTCTCTCTTTTCATGGAACCATCCACACTTTAAGGGCCAAGCCATCCCTTACTATGGATGAAGTCACTGCTCAGACAGGGGACTTTTAGTGTATTACGTTAAATCACTTGAAAATTTAGTTCTGATCCTCAGAATTTTCTTTAATTCTACAGAATCCGACTCCAGAAGTGGTGAAATATGCCACACCTCCAGAGAGGATACCTAAGAATGCCAAGACTCCTCCAGGGATTTATGGCTCTGCATCATCAGATCGACCATACATTTGCCCTTATGAAGGGTGTGAAAAGGATTACATCCATGAATACAAGCTCAAACTCCATCTGAGAAGAGAGCATCCTGGCCACATGGCAGATGAGAATGCTGAGAATGCAACACCTAATGCTGACAATGAAATGGATGAAGCCAGTGATCAAGATGCTTATAGTGGAAAGCGTGTGAATGGGAAAAGTCAGAAACACAGCAGGTCTAAGCCAAACTTGAAGATGCCTCCTGTAAAAATCAGACAACGGAAAGGCTCAAGTCCATCACCTGCCGCATTGAATGTAGTGAAAAAACCTTGGACATTTAAGGATGAGACTTATGAAGAAGAAGAAGATAGTGAAGAAACCGAGGAAGAGGATCGTGACAATGCAGAGGATGGATGGAGGTATGGAGGAAACGAGGATGATGATGAAGAGACAGAGGATGAAGACTAGGGCACTTCGCTATCATTTGGGGTTTGCGCATGTAGTAGTTCTAAATAAAAATAAAAAAATGCTAAAATTTAAATAAATACATAATTTTTTGGCCCAGCTCCTCTACCCCAACAGAAGTTGTTCTTAAAACTTTTGTTTCTTTACTCGAACCTTATTTCATAAAAAAAAAAAAACTACTGGATACATAACTATTATACATACTTCAAATATTATTTAAATCCTAAATTAGGGCGATTAGCTATGGTTCAACAGTAAGTGTTTCTTCTTTTTCAAGGGGTTTTAAATCCTGTCAAATGACAAATTTCAACTTAAAAATTTAAGTTGCTGAATATATATATATATAGTCAGACAAGGCTTGTACATCATATGCTAACTTCGGGATTGAGTTCACTCGTTCATTAACAGTATATTAAAACATACCTGTTTAAAATAATAAAAAGAAATGTTAATTTAATAATTTTTTATATAAAAAATTATATTAAAACAATGATATTTTAGGTTCAGGTGGAGGTTGAATTGAGTTATCCTATACAACTCATGATTTAGATCATGACCTGGCCTGTTTAACAACCTTGCTACCTGGAATATGTTTTATTTAATTAAACAATTATAAAAATTCTAAGCTTTTTATTTTATTTTAGTTAATATGTATTAAAAAAAATATTTGACATGATATTTAAATTGTTCTTTAACTTTTTCATGGCTATTAAATAATATTATAGATTTTTATGGGAATATAAAAAAAATCCTCATGAATATTCAATGAAGATAAAACTTTTTTTTAAAAAACAAGTAGAAAATAATTTTAATTTTAATTTTTAGATTGATAATATTTGACATACAGATAAAATGATTTTTTTCTTAGTTTATCACAATACAGACGATCGCCTCGAGTGCTTGGATGCACTGATGAAACAATGACCCCATGAACACGCGCGCTAAGATATGAAGATTATGCCCATGAGATCGGTGATAATACGCACCCACTAATCTTGGAAGGGTGGTGCGATAGCAGGACCACATGACAAGACAAAAGGGCTGTAGCCGCCACTGCTTGCTTCTCAAACTCGACATGCTTAGCCTGTCTCAAGAAAGTTGACGACGGAATCACTGGGAGGTTATAACTTTATATATTAATACAAAGATGATACAAACAAACAACCGAACCACTTCAGGTCAACCAGAAAGAGAGAAGAAGAGAAACAGCGGCGGCCTTACAAGCATTTGACCTGCTTCAGCCGCAGCGTATGAGCTCCGCAGGCCAGAGATGTTAGACTCGAACAATTTTGAACCCTCAGTTTAGTAAGATCTTATAGACGTCAGAGAGGCTGTCAAAAAGAAGCAATATATAGTTTTGTTTATTATGAGTAACGTGTACCTATATAAAATAACGAAAAGCAACATCAATTTATTATTTTTTATATAAAAAAATATTAAATCAATTATATTTTGAATTCATTCAAATTAAATTAGGTTATTCCACATAACTATGATCATGACCCTGACCTGTTTAACAACCTTGTTATTTTAAATATGTTTTTTATTTAATGAAATAATTATAAAAATGAACTTTGTCCTAAGCGCTTCCTCTTTTCTGTGCTTTTTATTTATTTATTGTTAAAATGCATAAAAAAAGCTTCACAAATTATTTTTTAATTCTTTCAATGCTATTAAATTGTATTGCATATTTTTATGGGAATATAAAAAACATATTCATGAATATTCAATGAAGAAAAAACTCTGGTTTTTTAAAACAAGTAGAAAAAAAAATATACTTCTTATATTAAATTTTCATTTCCTTAATAATGCATGCTTTTATTATTTTAAAAGAATTTTTTTCTAATTATAAGAACTGTTTTTGTTTTTAAATATTAAAATAATATCTTAATATTTGTATATGATTGAAGGTAAAAAATATTGAATACTCAGGAGCAATTTATTATTATTTTTTGCATATTAGGTACATAGTAATTAAAAGAAATTGTTAACATTCTCATAAAAAATATTATTTAAGAACTATGAAAAAAATGAACAATAATTTAAATATCATGTCAAGTTTTTTTTTTTTATAGTATATGTCGCACCCTCGTGGCGGAGCGCAACGACTCTCGATTGATTTTAGGATTTTTTGTTTTTGATTTGTGGATAGAGGAGTCGTCACCTAGTATTTTGATCATTAGAAAACCTAACTGGTCTTTCAGAGATTTTAAGGTAAGGGACTAACTGCGTAAATGAAAGGTATTAGCACCTTTAGTACGCCCTAACTAAGATAAGCTGCTTGGTGTTTGGTTTGCTTTATAATAGCTATAGTGTTGGTGTTTTTTAATTCCATCAGTTTTTCTAGATTTTATTCAAACTAAATTTATTAAGGTAGAAATCCAAGGAGATTTCATATGCTTTAAAAACTCATTTTTCCCTTAGTATTTCAAGAGTTTGAGGCTTGTAAATCACAAGGAGAAAGGACAGATTTAGAAATCTAAGGAAATTCATAGCATTTTAAAGGCCTCCTTTTGCCTTAGTATTTCATGCTTTCACGACTTATAAACCATGGATTCAAAAGTTGAGAAGGCCTTCTTTTGTCTTAGTATTTCATGCTTTCACGGCTTATAAACCATGGATTCAAAAGTTGAGATGTCCTCAATTATAATTGAGGCTTCTTTTAAGAATGTGTGATGACTTATTATTTCTAGAAAATTATTTTGGATATTTAATACTTAGAGTTTCTTTATCCAAATACTAACAGTGAATAATAACAAATTATTCCCAATAATATTTTGGATATTCGTTCCTTAGAGATTTCTTTATCAAAATATTGGTGGTGAATAATATATGAATTCTCCCAAAATAAGATTTTAGTATTTTTTTGAAATATTGGCCAATACCCTTGGAATATTGACCAATACCCTTTGGAGTTTTACAAACATGTTATAAAATCCAGAAATGCAAGAAAATAATTTTTGTTGTGTTTAAGAAATCCATGCGAAAACACATTTTCAAAACTCTTAATATTTTTTGCATAAAAAAAGAAGCATTTAAAACATGTTAGGGTATTGGCTGTATGCAATACATAAGAAATTTTTTTTTTTGATATATATGTATATTTGTCACATTGTTTTTTTTTTTATATATATGTATATTTGTCACATTGCGTCAAAAACTACGTATTGTAAACACAAGATTGATATTTGTTTTTACAACATAAAAAATTCAGACCTTAAAATAAATATGCCAGAAAATCATAAATATCTTTCTCTTTCTTTTATTTTTTTTAAAAGAAAGAAAGAAAAAAAAGCAGGTTTGGCCAGGTCACTTGCATAAGCAAGTGACCCGACTGGACACAAAAGGAGTGCAGTCCTTTTTTGTGAATGAAGAGCTACTATTTAAGTGATTTAATTCACTTGAACAGTACAGACACAAAACAACACAAATGCAAAGAGACCATACTAACAGTGCAAACACAAAGAAAAACTAAGCATGCAACAGGTGAAGAGAAAACAAACCTGGAGATGAAGAAATTGCAATGGAGTTGAAAGCGTGATGGTTGCTTGGTCTATGTTTGTCCTTCTTCTTCTATTCTTTGTTTGCGTCTGCTTATTGCCTCTTTCTTTACTCTGCGTCTCCGTCACTCTCTCTATTAATTCCTGTACTTTCTTTTCCTGTTTCTACAAATTTTATTTGTAGAAAAATGAAGCAAAACGCTTTTTTCTTGTCTTTCTTTTGCTGTCCTTGTGTCATTCTCTATTTTTTTTCTTCCCCCCAGTAATGTAAGAATGCAAGAAAGAAACTCCCTCTGTTATTTGTGTTTTGTGTTACTCCCTGCCTTTCCTGTGTTTTTCTTACCTTTCTTTTGCTGTCCCTCTTTATTCCTTTTTCCTCTTTTTTTTGTCCTCAGCAGAAGAGGCTTATATAGCCTAACATGTAGCTCTATTTAGGAAAGATATATTATAACTCTAGGGTGTAATCTCGGGTGAGCAGAAATAAGAAACCAAAATATTTGATTCTGATTTGTGATAAGCAGTAATTTCTTTTCAAGTTAGAGGCGGTGCAACTCCTTTCTTTCCTTTCATAGAGCCAGCTGCTCCTTTGAAAAGAGGCAATAAAAACATGGCCTGCAACTCTCCATTCAAGCGAGAGAAACATGGAAACAAAACAAGAAATTGCAGATAAAAAGGAAAGAAAAAAACGGGCTAGTTGTGTAGGTAAAAACGTGTTTTCTTCAATTTCTTCCTTTAGCAAAATTTCTTCTAGTTTTTATCTTCAATCATCTTCCTTATTTTAGCACATTTTCATTTGGTCCTTGGTCCAAAAAAATCCTTCTCGCGATAGGAATCCTTGCTTTCACACTAGATATTCAAACTGGAGTATATTGAGCTTTTGATATCAAAATCTAGCGATTCAAAAGCCCAAATTGATCTATACATCAAGGACTACAACTTTGATACAGGAGTCGAAGTGAGATAAAATCATTTTAGAGAACAAAATTTAGCAGTAATCTGGTTGATCAAAAAAAGTCTTCTAATCTAATTCAAAAACTGACAATGCCGAGAATTCTGATATGACTTAGAGTATGACCTAAGAACAAATCAACAAAATTGGCGATGGAAATAGAGTTTTTTAGTGCAAAACTCGGGCCAGGATCCTTCCCGTGGTAGAATTCTCTACTTTTATGTTAGATATTCAAATAGAAATATCTTGAGCTTCTGATATTGAAATCAAGTGATTCAAAAGCTCAAATTTATCTACAGGTCTAGGACTACAACTTTTATGAAGGAGTCGAAGTGAGATAAAATCATTTTAAAGAACAGAATCTGGCAGTAATCTAGTTGGTCAAAAAGATTCTTGATCCGACAATGTTGAGCATTCAATCTGACTGAGAGTCTGTCATAAGAACTGTGATCCTTAGGACCCAATAAAGGTGTAGGTTAATTTTTCAACATGTCATGAGTGATAGAATATAGCTAGAATGGTTAGATATCGTACGAAACTAAGTCATAATCAGAACCTAAGTTGGAACAAAAAATTGCTACAGTCCAAGTCATAATCAGAGCCTAAGTTGGAACAAAAAATTGCTACAGTAGCATAACTAGTTTTTTTTAGTACAAATTCTAAGGGATTTATCCAATCTTAAAAACCAGATAAAGAAGAAACGAATATAGTATTATGAAGACTCCTAATCAATCTAAGAAAACTTGATGATTTTGGCAGCAAAGGGGAAGGATAAAGAGAGCTGAAAAAAAGCTCAAACAGGGTTTCGAATAATTTTTTTTTATTGTTTTTGTCAATCTTTCAGCAAACATGAGTTAAACTCCTATATTCAGTTCAAAAAAGGTATACACCGTCTTAACATGTAGGGTCCAAAAATAAGTAATAATAATATATTTTAATAAAAATAAAAAAATTAAATATTGAAAAGTTTCGCAAAGCTTTTTATTTATTTATTTATTAAAAGGCATGTAATTAAATATTGAAAAGCTCGCAAAGGCTTTTTATTTATTTATTTATTTATTAAAAGGCATGTTGTAACTAGTTAATAAAAATATGTAGACTTGTTCAATACGCTACAACAATCTATGATATCTATCACATTAATTCTACCATTCTTTTGATCTCAATATTTCTTTAATAAATAAATAAATATTAGAAAAGGGTTATCTAAAAAAGTTTATGGTTTGGTTTTTCTTTTTCTGGCACGTGATTGATCGTTAAGGGGAGTTAAATTAAGAAAAAAAGATGATGCTAACATAAATATATGCACCGAAGAATGATAGCAAGTTTTTTTTTTTAAATTGCTTTCAGTCAAACATTTGATTTCTAAAGCTATCCACCGACAATTCGGTTAATTATAAGCTGTGAAATCTTCATTTCCAGTTAGCAAACCAACCATTGATTGGTTTATTAACAATTTGTTTTATCAAAATTCTATATATATGACATCATCCAGACGAAGAGATCATACCAAGCCTTCTGATTCTTCCCACTATAAAACATACTTGCAAACCATCTTCTTGAATCGCAAATTATCTCAAAACATATTATAGGTATGAAGATCTTCATGATGAAACTCACATCTATTGACATTGAGAGACATTTGGAGTTACCGAACGATACAAGAAGAGAAGCCCTGCCACCTTTCCAAGGTGCACGGGACAATGTGCTTCCAATTATGAATGAGCAAGCTAGAATGGAAGGTGATGTTCACTGCTCCTGCAGATCAGGAAGGCTTGCATTTACTAAGGGCTGGATTGAAATCGCTCGCAATCTGAGGCTCAACGCTGGTGACGTCGTTACCTTGCACGGGGAAGGCCAAGGTGGGTACAAAATGACAGTGAGAAAAGCAAGTGGAGCCTGAAAAAAGAGAAGGAAAGAAAGATCTGTGAAGGAAGATCAGATATTGACCAAGCTATCTAAATGGAAACCATATATGTTACGTAGTACTTTGTTTTTTGTTTTCGTTTATTTTGTATTTTCCAAGTTCTTTATATTTCGCTTCTTCTTTGTTTTGCATGCGCTCTATCGACCACCATGTATGTTTTTCTTCTCAGAAAGAAGAAGAATAATAAATAAGTCCAGCTTGTGATCGAGAATGATAGTAATTTCAATGTCAATGAGCCTTGTAGCTCAGGATGTCTCAAATTCAAAATCCTTTAATTTCTATTTTTATTTTTATGAACAAAAGTAGAAAAATAATTAATAAAAATAAAAATCAAATACATAATAAGAAAATAAAATAATATAAAAATTAAACATTTATTACAAATTCAAACATTTTTAGGTTCAAATACAATAAATTTAAAATAAATAGAGACGGTGTTGGAGGAGAAAGAGAAGGAGGCTAGTAATCACCAGGACTATGAGGTCAATAAGGAGGAGAATATGAACCACCCATATGTGATTTCATTTTAATTACTATTTAATGGAGTTCTTTATAATCTATAGTGAGTCGTTCATATTTTTCATCAAGATGGGTTGTCTCATTCTATACTTGTTGGTCTAACATAGTCACGAACTCCGGAGTTTGAGTGCTCAGAAGTGATTATGAGCATCCAACAGTCGAAACACTATAGGTCATCAACAAGTTCTCGTCTATAGTGCTAGAGAGTTTGTATACCTAATTTCTATTGAGCCCACCAAATAATCCTGCCTTCAATAACAAATCCAAATCAAGATCTGGATGGGTTGAAGGATTGTCCCTGTATCTATCTTTCAAGTGGATGTTTTCTCTATCCTGGAAATAAAAAAAAAATCATCAAATTCCATGAAATAATAAATTAATAAAAAAATAGTTGAAAACAACATACCACAAAGTGATACGAATTGTTGCACCTCTTTTTGGTTGTCATCACTCCTCATATATGTTTTAATAAAAAGCTTTATTGGGCTTGATTCGCGTCCAATAACTATAGCCTGCAAGATGAAAATGTTGTTAGTAAAATATAGTTATAAAAAATAAGAAATAAAAAATGGATGTAATAAAAAAATTATCATTCACTTTGCATTTGAAACTAACAGAATGAAGTCACTGATATGCTTTGTAACGAAACCGTGAACACGCCGATTCCAGTTCTCTACACCAAACTATGACCATTGTGTGAAATGTGCAGACGTCACGTGTTGAATGTACTCTACTTATACAGCCTCGAGATAAATGACGATCTAAAATCCTTTCAAACTGCCACATCATTCCAGGGTAAAAGCTTGCTTTCTCTTGCATACTTTTTTGGTTTTTTTGAGCTCCTTGTATCAAAAATCACACAACCCATATGTTAACAATAAATTATCTATTAGTAAATGAATAATAAAATTTTAATATTTGGAATAAAAAGAATTATCCTGATTTTAGTCTTACCTAGTTGCAGTATGATTCTTCCAAACTCTCCTTATAATATTATCATAAGCTCTTTTCTATTTAAATTTTTTTCTTGCATTAAAATTTTGCAAAAAAAAAAACTTTTAGTAATTTTAATAAATTAACTGAATTAACATAATAAAAAAATATTTAAGTTAATACTAACCTTAACCCTTGAAAATCATGCATCGACTTGCGTTTTGTTAGAGAATAATATAAATCATATACTAAGACCTTACCTAACAGCTTAAGCTATTGGTTAAAGATAGTTCCTTGATATCATATCAGAGCCTTGATGACCAAGCGGTCATGAGTTCGAATCTCACCATCCCTATTTATTTGATAAAAATTAAGTATAAGATAATGTGAACATGTGCAAGTTTCAAGCCCAAAGGGCTTTTATTTGAGGGAGTGTGTTAAAGAATAATATAAGTCATATCTTGGGACGTCACTAACAGCTTAAGCTATTGGATTGAGATTGTTCCTTCTAACATCTTAAGCTATTGGATTGAGATTGTTCCTTGACATGGTTTTCATTAGGATGTTTGGAAACCTGACTCCATTGAAATAATAGATGTTCCATCGACGATCTCAAGACCAATGTTATTATTCTTGCAGTCTTCATGTTTGTAAACCTGAAATTGCATTCATTAAATAAAATTATTTTAAAAAAAATTATCAACATGTTATGAAAGAAAAACAAAATTACATTAAAGTGATTTTTTTCCCACTAGGCCTTGTACTTATGGGTAAATGGGTGCTTTTTTTCCACTAGGCCTTGTACTTATGGGTAAATGGATCCTGCTATGAAGAGACCTACTCTCAACATTACATCATCGCACTCGATGACCCTATATCGTGAGTCTTTGCTTATGCCTCATGTGCTTATTCTTGGTCGACACCTAATAACTCGTGGACATCAACATGTTACTAGAAGAATCAACAGTAATCCTATCTTCACGATGTGCAATAGACTTTCTCCTAGACATCTACACATACTAATAGATAAAATAATTAAACAATTTCAATTTCAGAAGTGAACAATTCTCATCGTCACAGGAATATACCGATAAACATATTTTATTGTTATATTCGTGTGTAATTAACACGATGAACAATGCGAGGGAGAAGGGAAACAGTCTCATTGCCATTGGAATATACTAATGGACACTTTTTGTCGGTATTTCCATCCATGTAAAACAATATCTGATACTAGATTGTATATGAATTCCTTATCAACATCATCTTCATCGACTTGTATATGTTTGCTGGAGCTTAAAAAGGTGTTCAATTCCTTAGCATCAGCATCAGCATCAACATCAACATCAGCATCAACATCAACATCAACAAAAATATTATCGGTGATGAAAAAATTGAATTTTCTTCTAAGTTATTTAACAAAGTAACTCGATATAGATCAACTAACTTATAAAGTTGAAAGACATCATTTCCCATAATTAATTCATCATTCCCATCTTGAACAACCTCGAGATAACCTCTATGTTTGGTTTTCACTATGGATAACCAATTAACTCCCGAATGATCATTTCTCAAAAAAGAAGTGTATGTGTAATAAATTTGCTGACATTACTTGACAAAAACAAAGACATCATTGATGTTGTGGAGTCTAACTTTTGAATTAATTTCGATCAAACTGTGATGAAGATTTACTTTGTTTCCTCTAGTAGTGATCTCATAACAATAGCAATTAAATAAAAATATTTTATTATGTTTGTTATGATGTTAAAATTCAATTATATCTTCTAACTTCTTATAATAATTAACTTCAAACTCATTAGAAGTTGATCCCTTAACACAAATCTCATTGTTATATGTCTTTCTACCATGCTCTTATTCTTAAGTATGAAACACATGTCCATTGATGAAATACTTGTTGTAGCACTTTATCTTTTTTCAAGACCTGGACTTAGTAAAGAGATTGTAACATTAGCTTTCATTTCCAATTGATAAACTTGGTACATGACGTACAACCATGAACAATTAACAAGAAATGTATAATAAAATTGAGTATATCGAGAGACAAGAATAATTAAACAATATATACATGTGTTCTAAACCATGTGGAAAGTTATTCATTTAGTAATATAAATATTTGAGATTCACTCAGCTGTGAGTTTTGGGACAGTAAATATTGATGATGATGCTTAAAAAAAATTAAACAATGTATAATTTTATAATATTATAAGAGATAAATTGTTCAAAAATAATGACATGTTAAGTAGTATATTTACTAAATAAAAGGTCTCAGTTTATCACAGTTAAATAACACATAATTATATGCTTATCTGAATTCTATTTCATACAAATATCTTTCTCATCACAATATTTTTTGGCACGGGTCATTCAGGATGAGAAAATATTGACAAGTTTTCACTCAAAGGTATTTTCCCACCATCGTCATACCTTGAAACACATTTAATTTTTGTTTCTAATTAAGGCTCAAAATAATATGAGATAAATATTAAGACATCTTTAACCAATGGATGATTTTCGTTTCAAGCATGTTCATATATTGCGTCTGCAATTTGATAGAATATATATTTCTAGAAAAATGACTGATATCTGGCAGTGATGCTGCTGCTACGACCTCCTGAAAATATTGCAGTCGCACTTGCTCATTTCAACTTCAAGAAATGGAACCAACAAAAGGATAGAATGGTGTTTCTGGTGTTAGGCAAGGCTGTTGCTGCTGCTAAACTAAGAACCACTTCGATTTCTATTTCGAGACTGTCCTCAGAAAATTAGAGTTGCTGCAGACTTTGAAATATTGTTGAGGCTCCCTATGACCCCCACAACCTCCTGGAGATATTGCCACTGACCTGGGATTTCTCAAATCCCAAAATCATTGACCACAAGAACGGTTGTTGTTGCAGACATAGTTTCTGTTGTTTCAACTTCTGGATTGTTACTGTTTGTTTCTGAAATCTCATCGAAAAACAAAGTGTCTTCCCCTGAATGACCAATCGTGATTTCACCTGGAGAAACAGAACTCCAGAAAGCACCCCAAAGAAAGATCCTTATTTTTAGAAACAGAGCTTGAATGCTATCCCCTTTGTTTTTCAACTTTCTTTACAACTACTTTTTGTTTCCCCTCTGTATCTTACTCCTCGCTGTCCTATCTTTGTATTCTTCTTCCCTCTTTTTTTAATTGTTCTCCCCTGGCCCCTGTGGTATCTATGTGAATGTCGGAAACAATCATCAATTTTAATGAAAATCAAATCATTGAAGATTTTCCAATGAATCTGAACTGAAAATCAGCTTAGGAGATGGCCACTAACCCCTCTTAACTTGATTTGTGGGGGAGAGAGTCGAAGTTTAAAGGCTGGATCTTGAACAAGACTGGAAAGGCTGGATTACGGTACAGAAAAGATGTTGTTTGAGTGTGTATGTGTTTGGCTTAAGAGCCACAATATCATGAGACGATGGTGCTTACAGGGTGATTTCAATAACATTCCAAATGCTTGTAATATCATTCTTTTTTCTTTGAACTTTACATATTATTAGAGAGAGGACTCAGCTCATCTGGCCAAGCAAGAAGTCTTGATTTTCAAGGTGTTGTTCAATCAATGAATGTTATAATATCCAAACTGTAATATTGATTAAATTCTAACGTGGTTATTATTTCTGTTCTGTACGTATCTAGCTGGTAAAATTCTAACCTGGTCTCAGTTTAAGCTGATAAGTTTAAACAACTTTGTGTCAACATGTGCTTATAGAGCTGTGAAGAAAATTCTAGTTACACGCATAATAATCTGCTAAGAAGTGAAGATGGAATTCATAAATGGTCCAACTACAACCGTGATCGCTGAGCATCTTTTATAGAAGAATCATTTTATGTGTCTTCTTTTATAGAACACCCCCTTAGCCACCCACTAAATGGCTAGCTATCATCAATAATATTGCTCAATTATCATAAAAAAAAAAAAAACAATGTGCATATAAACCTCGTAGAAAATCAAAGTTTGCTTGTGAATGTTGGATCACATTATATATCCATTCAGACAAGACCTATGGATGATATATATGATGACAATACAGTTGGTTTTAGAACACAGAACAGTAAAAAAACATCAAAGCTCAAAATACACAACAAGATTACAGGCAGAGACTCTTTCTTTCAGCTTGCCGGGGAAGCAAGGAATCATTCATATTTTCTTACATAATTAAGAAAGCAGGCAAGAAAACAAACAAGACACTGGAAAACTAATGCAACGTGCTCTAGCACTAGCTATAACGTCCAAGACTCGCACGCCAAAACCAAATTTACTGCACTCCAATATTACTACTGCACATTAGCCCAAACCTTGAAAATCTTTCTTTCTGCTTTTATTCTGTATCTCTCTCCATTCACTCCTTCTTCCCTCGTCAGAAAGATTTTATCACCCACTTTAAGGCCTTTGTCACGCACAAATTGAAGCCAGTCCCCAGTGATCACAGGTTTAGTATAACGATCATTTCCCCCACGAATGGAAAGCCTAAAGTTCCACTCGTTCTCAAGGGTATCTGTAGCTTCGAAGTACACAGCAGTTTCTCCTTCAGGCATTGGGAAAGCCCGCAGACTAGATGTCGGAAATGCCAAACGATATTCTATGTCAGTTTGGCTCAATTTCTTCTCCATGAGCACTTCCATTTCTAAGCAAGTATAGAATATAAGAAGTTATGCTAAAAGCTTTGTAAATCTTGATTGAGATATCGAGTTGGAGCTTGCCATGTATATATATAACTAGGGAAGCTGTGTGATGATGATGGTCTAGCGATTTACGAACTTTCAAGGTTCGTTATCGCATTTGTCTGGTTAACTTTCTGCCAGTTTTTGCACGAAAGACGGCCGGTATGAGCATGGCCTTTGATTTCTTCTTGATTGAGACTCACTTTACACTATAAAGTTCAAGTTTTTAGATTGATAATGTTTGACACATGAAGATTATGCCCATGAGATCATTGATAATACGGACCCACTAATGATGAAAGGGTGGTGCGATAGCAGGACTACTTGAACTTTTATACTGTCAAGAGTTCGTTGGACAAGACAAACGGGCTGTAGCCACTGCTTATCAAACTCGACATGCTTAGCTTGTCTCAAGGACTTTGAACCTTCAGTGATTAGTTGGATCTTATAGATGTCAGAGACTTGGTCAAAAAGAAGCATTAGTTTTGTTTATTATTAGTTACGTATGAAAAGCAACATCAATTTAACATCTTTTATATTAAAAAAATATTAAAAAATGATATTTTGAATTGATACAAGATCATGACGTGGCCTGTTTAAAAACCTTGCAATTTGGAATACGTTTTTTATTTAATTAAACAATTATAAAAATATACTTTGGCCTAAGCGCTAGCTCTTTTCAATGCTTTTTTTTTTAACTAAAATACATTACGAAAAAAAATGTGTGACATGAGATTTAAATTATTCTTTAATTTTTTCATGCTATTAAATAATATTACAATTTTTACAGGAATATAAAAACTTTTTCATGAATATTCATTGAAGATAATTTTTTAAAAAAAAAAATAAGTAGAAAAAAATATTCTTCTATTAAAATTTCATTTCCTTATTAATGCATATCTTTATTATTTTGAAAAAAATATTTTTTCTAATTATAAGCACTACTTTTTAAAAAATATTAAAATAATATCTTGATATTTTTTATATGATTGGAGGTAAAAAAATATTGAATATTCATGAGCAATTTATTATTTTATTTATTTTGCATATTAGGTACATAGTAATTGAAAAAACAATTGTAAACATTGTCATAAAAAAACTATAGTATTATTTAAGAATTATGAAATAATTAAATAATAATTTAAATATCGTGTTAAGTATTTTATTTTTATAGTGTATTTTAATTAAAATATAAAAAATAAATATTGAAAATGAAACCGACTAGCTTGCATAGGTTATTTATTTATTTATTTATTTATTAAAAATCATGTTGTAACTTGTTTTCGTATTACCTTTGAGATGATATGGTCGTATGATGGTGCACAAATTTTACTAAAATATTTTACAAGCTTTGTTTAGTTTTATAATTATGAGTTGCCTCATTATAATTAACTAAGTTCAGTTCATTATAATCAAGTAACTAATCATGATTTTTGATACTAGAGACTCATAATTTGTTATTTATTGTATATTTTTGTTGTTTGTATTTATAAATATTTTATTTTGTTTTTGTATTTTTAAAATATCTTTAAAAAATTTAATTTTTTTATTTTTTTCTTTGTTTCAAATTAATATATTTTTTAGTATTTTTGAATTATTTTTACGTTGAATATTTAAGTTTTTTTTAATTGCTTTCAGTCAAACATTGATTTGTATAGCTATCCACTGACAATTTGGTTAATTATACGTTCTGAAATGTTCATTTCCAATAAGCAAACCAACCATTGAATATTAGTTTATTAACAATTTGGTCATATATATATCCAGACGAAGTGATGATACCAAGTCTTCTGAACACACACATCATCCAGATGAAGTGATGATACCAAGTCTTCTGATTCTCCACCTTGCCAGGGCGGCGCACAGGACAATGTGTTTCCACTCATGTTTGAGCAAGCTGGAATGGAAGTTGGTGTTCAATTTTTTCATGGCTATTAAATAATATTATAGTGTTTTTTAAAATAAGTAGAAAAAATATACTCCTTCTTTTAAAATTTCTTTTCTAATTATAAGCAATGCTTTTTAAAATAATATTAAAATATTATCTCAATATTTTGTATATGATTGAAGGTAAAAAATAATAAATTTTATAAAATCATGTCAAAATATATTAAAAAATTAAAAAATAATTAATTTTTTAATTGAATATTCATGAGCATTTTGTTTTTTTTTGCATATTAGGTACATAGTAATTAAAAAAGAAATTGTTAACATTCTCTTAAAAGAACAATAATATTATTTAAGAACTAGAAAAAAAAACTGAACAATAATTTAAATATCATGTGAAGTATTTTTTTTTATAGTGTATTTCAATTAAAATATAAAAAAATAAAATCAGCTAGCTCCGTAGGGTTTTTATTTATTATTTATTAAATGGCATATTATAACTTGTTTTTGGATCACCTTTGATCTGATTTGATCATATAATGGTGCACAAATTTTACTAAAATATTTTACAGGCTTTGTTTCTTTTTATAACCAGTCTTCTCATTATAATCAATTAAGTTCGGTTTGTTGAAATCAACTAACTTGCCATAATATTTGATACAAGCCTGATAATTTGTTATTTTTCCTGTATTTTTATCTATTTATTTTATTATGTACATGTTGCAAAACACGTTGCGATATTCATGAAGGATTTGCTTTCTTTCATATATAGAGTTAGACTTGTTCAATACGCTACAGCAATCTATCACATTAATTCTACCACTCTTTTGAACTCAATATTTCTTTAATAAATAAATAAATAAATATTAGAAAAGGTTTATCTAAAAAAGTTTATGGTTTGGTTTTTCTTCTGCTGGCACGTGATTGATCGGTAAGGGGAGTTACATTAAGAAAAAAAGATGATGTTAACATATACACACACACACACCGAAGAATGATAGCAAGTTTTGTTATAATGATAGTGATTTCAATGTCAATGAGCCCTGTAGCTCAGGATGCATGTCTCAGATTCAAAATCCTTTAATTTCTATTTTTATTTTTATGAATGTTATAATTTTTCTTACCAGTTATCCCCTAATTTCAATTTCTTTTTTGTTTTTTATATTTATTTCCAACAAAATTTCTTTTGTTTTTTATATTTATTCTCGTTATCAATGTGACATTTTTTATTTAATTTTCAAATAACAACATTATGGTAGAATATTTCATCCTAATTACAGAAACTAAAGTTACATGAAGCCAATAAAGACATGGCTTGAATCAATACATTAACAACCTGTTGACCTTTCAACAGGTTGTTAATGTTGAAAGCACAGGGTATATTATACTAAATTGTAATAAAACTATCTTAACTTGAAAGATTAATTTTTTAAATAAAATTTTAATATATAATTTATATTATTTTAAATATATATTTTTAAGAAATTTTTTTTGATATTTGAAATTTTTATACACACATACACACTTTACTTTGTAATTAATTTTTATCAAATAAATAAAAATAGTAAGATTTTAATTTATCACTGCTTAATTATTAAAACTTTAATATTATTTTAAAAAATCATTTTAATTTAAAAATTTATGTTATTAGATGAGTTTTCATGTATATATATATATATATATATATTCAAAAGTAAATATTAGAAATTGCCACCTATTTTCTGCTTCTCAGTACACAAAAGTGAACTATTTAATTACGATTTCGTCTTCTAATTAAATTCAATATCACAACATATCTGACACTGCCCCGAGACAAAACGATACTTATATACTGGTCCTGTGTGTTCTATGGTTTTTTTAATCAATACACAAGATCCTAGGTTTGTCTTTGACTATCGATTATATATTTTAACACCTAATAGCTTCATCAATATAATCAAATATACAAAACGATCCTTATCGACACTGACCCTTTTTCTAATTGAAGAACTTGAAAAAAAAGTAAATGATGCATAATTTCTTTTTTTCTTTTTTTGTGTTTTAAATTGAGATTCCTATTTCAGGGAGTCCACACCAACTTGCTATTTGTGATGTCCAAACCTACTTGCTGTTTTGAAACAAAAGATGTGATACCAAAAAATTCAGAATCCTCAGCTCGCAAATTGTCGCATACCGACAAGCATGCTCTAATATTTCTTACACATGCATGCACCGTCTCACTCTCACAGGATCAAACCTAGATGCTTTAGATAAAGCTTAAGCTAACAAGTTAACTATAGATTTAATAATTCGATTGATAAATTGTTTTATTGGTATTCATAGTTAAAGTTTGTCAGCATGTATTTTAATGATGGGCTCATGGACATAACTATTCTGTTGAAAAAACTCTTGTTCATAATTTTTGGTCTGTCAGGGAGTTCATTGACAATGAATTTACCACTAAATTTATAAACGAACAAAGTGCAAAAAAAATTAAAGAGTCCATTGACAATGAATTTACCACTAAATTTATAAACGAACAAAGTGCAAAAAAAATTAAAGAGTCCATTGACAATGAATTTACCACTAAATTTATAAACGAACAAAGTGCAAAAAAAATTAAAATTATTCACTTTATTCTATTGATATTTCCCTTGAAAAGTTTGCTATATAACCGATATAAATATTATATGCAATTCCATCAATGGTTTTAATTGTCCATTGGTATAACCGTCAGTATATATTACATATCATTGATGAAATATTATCTGCAATTCCATCATAGAGTTAATAATAGTAATGACATCTATAATAATTCGTTTCCAACTCTTTAGAATATACCAACGGACATGATCCGTCGGTAACCTCGTTAGTAATATTTTAAAATATATATACTTTTAAAGATATATTGAACAAAAGTAGAAAAATAATTAATAAAAATAAAAATTAAATAAAAATCAAATACATAATAAGAAAATAAAATAATATAAAAACTAAATATTTATTACAAATTTAAACATTTTTAGGCTCAAATACAATAAATTTAAAATAAATAGAGATGGTGTTGGAGGAGAAAGAGAAGGAGGCTGGTCATCACTAGGACTACGAGGTCAATAAAAAGGAGAACATGTACCACCGATATGTGATTTCATCTTAATTACCACTCGACAGAGTTCTTTATAACCTGTAGTGAGTTGTTCATATTTTTCATCAAGATGGGTTGTCTCATTGACACGACTAAAAGGTTGATGTCTTCTCCCAAGTGCAGGAGTGTCGAAGTAATAAATAACCCGGCAAGACCAGGGTCGAACCACAGGGAGGTTAATTATACAAATTATAAA
>NW_011499876.1:517948-523688 GCF_000495115.2 Populus euphratica | reverse complement strand
ACATTTACCATAAATTATAGGTATCTTATATTATTAGATACATTCTTATAAAACATATTTTAGTTAAGGAGTTATTGATACTTCAAGTGCAAAATGATGATATAAAACCATGACAAAAATGCACTTTTAAGTACTAATCACTCATCCTATACTTGTTGGTCTAATAAAGTCGCGAACTCTGGAGTTTGAGTACTCAGAAGTGATTGCGAGCATCCAATAGTCGAAAAACTATAGGTCATCAACAAGTTCTCGGCTATAGTGTTAAAGAGTTCGTACACCTGATTTTTATTGGGCCCATTAGACAACCTTGCCTCCAATAACAAATCCAAATCAAGATCTGGATGGTTGAAGGATTGTTCCTGTAACTATGTTTCAAGTGAATGTTTTATCTATTCTAGAAATAAAAAAAAACAAATTCATCGAATTCAATGAAATAATAACTTAATATAAAAAAAATAGTTAAAAACAACATACTACAAAGTGCTGAGGTTGGCTATTCACGAATTGCTACATCTCTTTTTGGTTGTCATCACTTCATGCATATGTTTTAATAAAAAGCTTTATCGGGCTTGACTCGCGTCCAAGAACCAAAGCCTACAAGATGAAAATGTTGTTAGTAAAATATATTTATAAAAAATAAGAAATAAAAAATGGATGTAATAAAAAAATCTTACCATTCACTTTGCATTCGAAACTAACAGAACAAAGTTGTTGATATGCTTTGTAACGAAACCGTGAACATGCCAATTCCAATTCTCTATACCAAACTATGACTATTGTGTGAAATACGCGATGTCACGTGTTGAATGTACTCAAGCTATACAACCTCAAGATATATGATGGTCTAAAATCCTTTCAAATTGTCATATCATTCCAGGCTAGAAGCTTGCTTTCTCTTTCATACTTTTTTGGTTTTTTTGAGCTCCTTGCATCAAAAATCACACAACCCATATGTTACCAATGAATTATCTGTTACTAAATGAATAATAAAATTTTAATATTTGGAATAAAAAGAATTATCCTGATTTTGGTCTTACCTCGTTGCAACATAATTCTTCCAAACTCTCCTCATAACATTATCACAAGCTCTTTTCTATTTAAATTTTTTCTTGTAGTAAAAGTTTGCAAAAAAAAAACTTTTAGTAATTTTAATAAATTAACATAATAATAAAATATTTAAGTTAATACTAACCTTAAACCTTGAAAATCATGCATTGACTTGCATTTTGTTAGAGAATAATATAAATTATATACTAAGACCTTACCTAACAGTTTAAACTATTGGTTGGAGATAGTTCCTTGACATGGTATCAGAGCTTTGATGACCAAGCGGTCATGAGTTCGAATCTCATCATCTCTATTTATTTGATAAAAATTAAGAACAAGATAATGTGAGCATGTGCAAGTTTCAAGCACAAAGAGTTTTCACTTGAAGGGGTGTGTTAAAAAATAATATAAATCATATCTTGGGACGTCACCTAATAGCTTAAGTTATTGGATTGAGATAGTTCCTTGACATGGTTTCTGTTCAGGATGTTTGGAAACGTGGCTCTATTGAAATTCCTTGACATGGTTTCTGTTCGGGATGTTTGGAAACCTGGCTCTATTGAAATAGTAGATTTTCCGTCAACAATCTCAAGGCCGATGTTATTATTCATACAGTCTTCATGTTTGTAAACCTGAAATTGTATTCATTAAATAAAATTATTTTTAAAAAAATTATTAACATGTTATGAAAGAAAAACAAACTTACACTAAAGTGTTGTTCTTCCACTAAACCTTGTATTTGTGGGTAAATGGATCCTGCTGTGAAGAGACCCACCCTCGACATTACATCATCGCACTCGACGACCCTATGTCGTGAGTCGTTGCCTATGCCTCATGTGCTTATTCTTGATCGACACCTAATAACTTGTGGACATCAACATGTTACTAGAAGAATCAGCAGTAATCCTATCTTCATGACGTGTAATAAACTTTCTCCTAGGCATCTGCACATACTAATAGACAAAAAAAAATTAAACGATTTCAATTTTTTTTTTTTTAAAAAAAGAGGACCTCCCTTATATGGGAGGCTACCTAAAATTTTTAAACTTGCAAATACACAATATATATTTTATAAACTAGTTGATTTTATTCAATTTCTTCTAACAAATTAGAATAATTCAATTTTGCACAAAATTTGGATTTTCTAAGTGGTAATATATTTATCAAATGTTTACAAAAATTTAATCTAAATTTACACAATCAAAATAACAATTAAAATTAATCCTACAAACTTAATTGAAATTGAACAACAAAATTGAAAAAAAAAACTAAAATTCTACAAAAGAATGAAAAAATGATTTAAATAACAACTAAAATTGAACACAAAATTGAACAGAAATAATGACAAAAATAATAATAAAAGAAACACAAATAAAGAAGAAAAATGAATGAAAAAATCTTACATTTATGGTGTACTGAGTTTCAGTTGATAATTAAAACAAAAATAGAAAAAACAAAATCAATATAAATAAAAAGAGATTGTCAAAAAAAACATGAAAAAGAACGAAAATAAGGAGAAAAATAAAGAAAGAAGGATAAGAAGAGAGGATGATGCTCAATTTCAGCTCGTGTTGTGAACAAAAATAAGAGATAGAAAGAAGAGAGAATGAACGAAGATAAAGCCTTGTTTGTTGTGCCTGAAGTCTTTTATATTAGGTTTTACCAATAGAATTCCTAATGAAATATTAAATATTAATATCTTTAAAATTTTCATCAGTTCAAATTGAAAATTTCAATTTGCACTAAAATGTTCAGAAACGCCTCCAAATATTGACAACTTTTTATTCTGTTAGTGATGTCGTCGGTAAAAGAGTAAACAATCAATAGTCAAAATGAACATTAATTACCAGCGCCTTAGAATTCCTATTCAGTTAGTGATTTTGTTAGGGAAAGTGTACCACAATTAAAAAGAGCATTAATTATCAGCATGTTGGTATTCCATTTTGTTGGTAAAAAAAATATTAATTATCAGAAGTGAACAACGCTTTCAGAAGTGAATAGTTCTTATTGCCGCAAGAATATACCGATAAACATAGTTTCTTGTTATATTCGTGTGTAAATAACACTATGAAAAATGCCAGGGAGAAGGGAAACAGTCCTATCACTATTGGAATATATTGATGGACACTTTCTGTCGGTATTTCCATCCGTGCAAAATAATGTCTGATACTATATTGTATATGTATTCCTTATTACCATCATCTTCATCGACTTGTATATGTTTGATAGAGCTTAAAAAGACGTTCAATTCCTTAGCATCAACATCAACATCAACATCAATAAAAATATTATCGGTGATGCAAAAAATTGAATTTTCTTTTAAGTCATTAAACAGAGTAACTCTATATAGATCAACTAACTTATAAGGTTGAAAGATATCATCTCCCATAGTTAATTCATCATTCCCATCTTATAGTTAATTGATCATTCCCATCTTGAACAACCCTGACACAACCTCTGTGTTTGGTTTTCACTATGGATTACCAATCAACTCATAAAATATCATTTCTCAAAAAAAGAGTGTATGTGTAATAAATTTATTGACATTACTTAATAAAAACAAAAACATTATTGATATTGCGGAGTTTAGTTTTTAAATTAATTTCAACCAAACTATGATGGAGATTTACTTTGTTTCCTCTATTAGTGATCTCATAACAATAGCAATTAAACAAAAATATTTTATTATGTTTGTTATGATGTTACAATTCAATTATATCTTCTACTTCTTATAATAATCAACTTCAAATTCATTAGAAGTTGATCCCTTAACACAAATCTCACTGTTATATGCCTTTATACCATGCTCTTATTCTTAAGTATGAAACATATGTCCATTGATGAAATACCCGTTGTAGCATTTCACCTTTTTTTAGGATCTGGATTTAGTAAAGACATTGTAATACTAGATTTCATTTTCATTTGATAAACTTAGTACATAAAGTACAACCATGAACAATTAAGGAGAAATGTATAATAAAATTGAGTATACCAAGAGATAAGAAGAATTAAACAATACATACATGTGTTTTAAACCACATGGAAAGTTGTTTATTTGGTAATATAAATATTTGAGATTCAGTTAGCTATGAGTTTTGGGACAATAAATATTGATGATGATGCCTAGGAGAAATTAAACAATATATAATTTTATAATATTATAAGAGATAAATTATTTGAAAATAATAACATGTTGAGTAGTATACTTACTGAATAAAGGGTTTCAGTTTATCATAGTATAATAATACATAATTATGTTCTTATCTGAATTTTATTTTGCACAAATATCTTTCTCATCATAATATTTTTGGACACGGATCATTCAGAATAGAAAAATATTGATAAGTTTCTACTCGAAGATACTTCACCACTAATATTATATATTAAAATATATTTGATTTTTATTTTTAATTAAGATTTAAAATAATATAAGATAAATATTGAGAAATTATTGACAATATATACGCAGCGTGTCAAAGTCTCACCAATGGATGATTTTCGTTTCAAGCACGTCCATATATTGTGTCTGCAATTTGATAGAATATATATTTCTAGAAAAATGACTGATATCTGTCAGTGATGCTGCTGCTACGACCTCCTGAAAATATTGCAGTCGCACTTGCTCATTTCAACTTCAAGAAATGGAACCAACAAAAGGATAGGATGGAGTTTCTGGTGTTAGGCAAGGCTGTTGCTGCTGCTAAACCAAGAACCACTTCGATTTCTATTTCGAGACTGTCCTCAGAAAATTAGAATTGCTGCAGATTTTGAAATATTGTTGAGGCTCCCTATGACCCCCACAACCTCCTGGAGATATTGCCACTGACCTGGGATTTCTCAAATCCCAAAATCATTGACCACAAGAACGGTTGTTGTTGCAGACATAGTTTCTGTTGTTTCAACTTCTGGATTGGTACTGTTTGTTTCTGAAATCTCATCGAAAAACAAAGTGTCTTCCCCTGAATGACCACTCGTGATTTCACCTGGAGAAACAGAACTCCAGAAAGCACCCCAAAGAAAGGTCCTTATTTTTAGAAACAGAGCTTGAATGCTATCCCCTTTGTTTTTCAACTTTCTTTACAACTACTTTTTGTTTCCCCTCTGTATCTTACTCCTCGCTGTCCTATCTTTGTATTCTTCTTCCCTCTTTTTTTAATTGTTCTCCCCTGGCCCCTGTGGTATCTATGTGAATGTCGGAAACAATCATCAATTTTAATGAAAATCAAATCATTGAAGATTTTCCAATGAATCTGAACTGAAAATCAGCTTAGGAGATGGCCACTAACCCCTCTTAACTTGATTTGTGGGGGAGAGAGTCGAAGTTTAAAGGCTGGATCTTGAACAAGACTGGAAAGGCTGGATTACGGTACAGAAAAGATGTTGTTTGAGTGTGTGTGTGTTTGGCTTAAGAGCGACAATATCATGAGACGATGGTGCTTACAGGGTGATTTCAATAACATTCCAAATGCTTGTAATATCATTCTTTTTTCTTTGAACTTTACATATTATTAGAGAGAGGACTCAGCTCATCTGGCCAAGCAAGAAGTCTTGATTTTCAAGGTGTTGTTCAATCAATGAATGTTACAATATCCAAACTGTAATTTTGATTAAATTCTAACGTGGTTATTATTTCTGTTCTGTACGTATCTAGCTGGTAAAATTCTAACCTGGTCTCAGTTTAAGCTGATAAGTT
>NW_011499876.1:508730-517070 GCF_000495115.2 Populus euphratica | reverse complement strand
GTCGTTACCTTGCACGGGGAAGGCCAAGGTGGGTACAAAATGACAGTGAGAAAAGCAAGTGGAGCCTGAAAAAAGAGAAGGAAAGAAAGATCTGTGAAGGAAGATCAGATATTGACCAGGCTGTCTAATTGGAAACCATATATGTTACGTAGCACTTTGTTTTTTGTTTTCGTTTATTTATGTATTTTCCAAGTTCTTTATATTTCGCTTCTTCTTTGTTTTGCATGCGCTCTATCGACCACCATGTATGTTTTTCTTCTCAGAAAAGAAGAAGAAGAATAAATAAGTCCAGCTTGTGATCTAGAATGATAGTAATTTCAATGTCAATGAGCCCTGTAGCTCAGGATGCATGTCTCAGATTCAAAATCCTTTAATTTCTATTTCTATTTTTATGAATTTTATTTTTCTTACCGGTTATCCCCTAATTTCAAATTTCAATTTTTTTTCATTTTTTTCATATTCATTGCCAACAAAATTTAATTTTTTATTTATTTTCTCAAATCTTATGGTAGAATATTTCATCCATAAACTGTTACTATAGACACTAAGGTTAGATGAAGTCAAAAGAGACAAGGCTTCGATCAATACAATAACAACCCATTGACCTTTTAAAAAGTTGATAATGATAAAAATAAAGGATAAATTATCTCAATTTAAAATTTTAAGTTATTAAATTAAATTATAAAATAGCCCTGTGTGTTCTATGGTTTTTTTAATCAACTTTTAGATTTAAAATTTGTATAAACTTGCATTATTTTATTTTTAATTTTTATAAAATAAATAAAAGTAATAAAATTCAAACCCATAAAGCTTAATAAATAAAAATCTAAAACCATATCAAATTATAATTTATATATATAGACACACACATGAAAATCCAGCCATGGAAAGCAGCTTCAAGAGTAAATTAGTCACCATTCAAGAAATTGCCACATATTTTCAGCTTCTCAGTACACAAAAGTGAACTATTTAATTACGATTTCGTCTTCTAATTAAATTCAATATCACAACATATCTGACACGGGCCCGAGACATACTTATATACTGGCCCTGCGTGTTCTATGGTTTTTTTAATCAATAAACAAGATCCTAGGTTTGTCGTTGACTATCGATTATATATTTTAACACCTAATAGCTTCATCAATATAATCAAATATACAAAACGATCCTTATCGACACTGACCCTTTTTCTAATTGAAGAACTTGAAAACACTAAATGATGCATTTTTTTTTTGTGTGTTATAAATTAAGATTCCAAATTCAGGGAGTCCACACCAACTAGCTTTTTTGTGTTGTCCAAACCTACTTGCTTTTTTGAAACAAAAGATGTGATACCAAAACATTCAGAATCCTCAGCTCGCAAATTGCCGCATAACGACAAGCATGCTCTGATATTTCTTACACGCATGCATGCACCGTCTCATTCCCGCAGGATCAAACCTAGATGCTTTAGATAAAGTTTAAGGTAACCAGTTAACTACTGGATTTAATAGTTCTACGGATAAATTTTTTTATCATGTCCTGTTTTACCTTTGAAGAAATCTTATATATATCCCACCATGAAAGGCAGCTTCAAGAGTAAATTAGCCACCATTCAAGAAATTGCCACATATTTACAGCTTCTCAGTACACAAAAGTGAACATCCTTTGACTATGTAATTACGATTTCGTTTTCTAATTAAATTCAATATCACAACATATCTGATACTGCCCCGAGACAAAACGATACTTATATGCTTGATGATATAATCACATGATAAGGTCAAAAGAGAGTATTCATATTGTGTGCTCTATGGGTTTTTTTAATCAATATACAAGATCCGAGGTTTGTTTTTGACTATCGATTATTATGAGCATAATTTCCTGTTTTTTTTTTTGGGGTTTTCAGAATGACGGGAAAAGTTAAAAATCAAACCGTTTTAAATTGAGATTCCAAATTCATGGGAGGGAGCTTGGCTGAAAAGCTAATAGATCTGTGATGTCCACACCAACTAGCTTTTTTGAAACAAAATTCAGGTAAAACCCATTCACGCACCGCCTCGCGCTCACAAGGTAAAACCTAGATACTTTAATTAAGAGGCTGTCTTAATCAGGTAATTACAGTAATATACTATATTATATAAGATCAATCTATACAAGAAAAACATAATATTTTTCATTTTACAATACATTCCATACTAAATATTAAATCATTACTGGACTTAACAGCTTTACTAACAAAAATGTCTATTGATATTTATATTTATATATAGTTCGTTGATATATATTTTAATGATGGGCTAATGAACAAAACTGATTTTTTTTTTGGCTAGTATTTCTATTTATTTTATGTGCAAGTTACAAAACACGTTACGATTCATGAAGGATTTGCTTTCTTACATATATAGACTTGTTGGTCAATATGCTAAAGCAGTCTTATTCACATTCTAGCAACCACTATTTTGAACTCACTATTTCTTTAATAAATAAATAAATTAAGAAAAAAGATTATGTTAACATATTTGCCCCAAAGAATGATTGCAAGTGTTTTTTTAATTGCTTTCAGTCAAACATTTGATTTCTAAAGCTATTTTTAAAATAAGTAGATAAACTCATCAAACTTGTAAACCAATTACCCGAGCTAGCATATTGAACCTATGAATCAGGTTATGAACTCTAGTAGAATTATATTTTATTCTTTCAAATTATTTTTTATTTAATTATATAATAAAACATAGACAATGGATGAATTAAACACCAACTCAATACTAAATGTTAAAAGAAAAAAAATGTTAAACGCTCCAAACCTATGAAAATATCTATAGATTTTATAAAATTTAATAATATAACTTTTCTATGAAATTATTTTTTGATTGTATGAGAAAGAAATTGACAAGAAAAAAAGTCATGTTCAATTATAAAAAATAAAACACAATTCACCAAACTCGTAAATTAAAGTTACTCTAACAAACTTGCAAGCCATACTAACCCTAGAAAAAAAAAAGGTTGGTGTTATCATTATCGTGATCATTGCTACTATTACTATTATTATTATTATTATTATTGATATTATTATTAACCTTACTAGTATTATTACTATCCATTATCATAACTATTATCATTACTACAATAAATATTATTACTATTTTTATAATTAACACCGCAACTATTATTATCACTATTACTATTACTATCAATAACATTAATAGTATTATTGTTGTTATTGTTATTATTATTATTATTATTATTATTATTATTATTATTATTTTCACACTCGACAACGTAGTGACCTTAAAAAAATTCAAATCTCATAAAGAATATAATTTCTGGCATTTTGTTTTTAGATACAAAAATTTTTTGTTTAAGAAGTCGTCATCTAGTATTATAATTACTAGAAACCCTAACTGATTAACAGAGATTTTATGAAATGAGACTAATTAAGTAAAAAAAAGAAATTATCATCTCTTAAACATCTTATCTAAAATAAGTTATATTGATGATTTTGTATTAAATTACAAAAGTTTATTAGTAAATATTATGATGATTTGCTTATAATATTTCTAACTTTAATATTAATAAATATTTAATTATGGATACTTTTATTTTTTATGTTGATCAATACCACGTACCATAACATTTTTTAAAAATAAAATTAATAAAAAATAAAATAAAATAAAAGCATATGTATTTTTTAAGCTGGTCGAACTTAGCCTGCACGGGCTGGGCTGGACCCGGCTAGGCAAAAACGGCGGGGCAACTGTCTCGATCGTCCCTTCGTTCTCCCTGGTCTTTTTTTTTTTTTTTATTTGTCACTGGTCGTGTTGGGAATTCCGTCCGGTGATGTACTGATATTTGCTCATAGGAGAGCCAAGCACACTGACACAATATTTAACGTGGTTCGGCACAACCGCCTACATCCACGGGAGAAGTCAATATATTTAGAGATAGAGAAAGAATACAAAACAAATACATGGAGGAGGAGGATTACACCCTCTCATACTCAACTCTCAACTCTCTTTGCTGCACTTGCAGCTGCTGCAATGGCAGCAAGGCTGCTGCCATTGCAGCTCTCTCTTCCTCTCTACTCTCTTCACATTTTCATAATTCTCTTCACTCATTTTGCTCTCTTGCATATGCCTCTATTTATAGGCATTCATGGAGGCTTTTCTTCAACAAAGGTGGCTGCCAACTCCAACTCTTCTTCAACAATGGTGGCTGCCAACCTTTGACATCTTGGATGAGTGCACATGGTTGGTGCAATAGCAAATGGTTGTTGCACATTAATGGCAACCAACCTAACACCTCTCACCCCTCCGTCCTCTCTGTCTTGTGCTCCCTCCTTTCTGTGTGTGTTTTGTTCTCGGTGTTCCTCTGTTTGCGTTCCCCCTTTTTTTTCTTGTTCTCTCCTCTGGTTTTTCACCAGTTTTTCCTCCGGTCTCTGCCTTTTTTCTCCCCCTGTGTTTTTCCAGTCTTTTCTCCCTGTATCCGTCCCTTCTGTTCGTCTTTCTCTAGCCTTTTATAAGGCCAGAGAGAGTAAATGAAGCCGTTATAAATCTAGAAATGGAATTGTGGGTAGGAGACGTGGTCTGGGTTTGGTGCCATTTCTTCTTGTAAATGAAGCTGCACTGTTAATCAATCTAGAAACAAGATCGTGGACAGCAGACGTGGTCCGGTTTTGGTACCATTTCTTCCTGTTGAATCGGTCTTCCGAAGACGGTGATGAACAGTAGAAACAGCTCCGATTTTTTGTTAAAATGGTTATCTTCAATTTACCCCTTGAACTTCTGACATTTGACAATTGGGTCCTTAAATTCATTAATTAAACAATTCCAAGTTCAATTAAGTCCCTAAACTTTCAATTCTTGACCAAATTAAATTAAACAATTCCAAGTTCAATTAAGTCCCTAAACTTTCAATTCTTGACCAAATTGACCCCTAAATTTATAATTCAATCCTTATTAGTCCCCATATTTTCAATTTGTGTTGTCTTAACTCAATTTTCAATTCATTCATTTTTTTAATTTTTTATTATATATATATTGAAAAATTCAAAAATTAGATTATAACAATATTTTATTATTATTATTATTATTATTATTATTATTATATCACTAGTAACATAACCACCACAACTTATTTTGAAAGATAAAATTAAAAATTATAAGAACTTTGGCAAAAAGAAAAATGAAACAAATAAAAAATTAAAAGAAGAAGGACCAAACTAAAATAAATATTATTAATTTTCTTAGAAAATAATTTTTTTCATTATATGATAAAAATATATGGTCATGCAGTTTATTTTCCTATAGATTTGATATTAAAAGAGAAAATCAAGAAAAAACTATCAAAAATAATTAAAGGTGCAAAAACAAAAAAAATAACTCAGGCTAATACGTTAAACTTGTGAATAAGATTATGAATTCTTGCAGGATTAATTTTTCCCATAACTATTTTTTACTTAATTATATAATAACAAAAATACACGATTACAAAACGTCAAACTCTTGTGGGATTATAACTTTTTATCTAATACTAATATGTTGAAAAAAAAAATTTAAATTCATCAAACATGTCAACCAAGTCACCAGTTGAATTTGTAAACTTGTCTATAAACTTTATAAAGTTTAATAATATGACTTTTCTTTGAAACTATGTTTTTAGAATATAAGAAAAAAAAATAGATGAAAAAAAGAGTCAAGTCCAATGAAAAAAAAAGAAATAAAGAAGACACCAACAATCTTATTTTTTTAAGAAAAATAGGAAAAACTGAAAAAAAAGAAGAAAAAATTGAAAGACAAATATTTATCAAGACATTTAATATTGGAATATGGGTAATTTATCTATTTGTGTATAATAAATTTATTTATTAAAATCAATTTCAAATAGAAATCGATACACACAAAAGATTTATCGAATACAATAAAAATATAAAAACATATTATACAAGACTATACTTATTAAAAATATTATAAGAAATAAATATTTTTTATACAAAAAATAAATGTAATACACACACACACATATATATATACATATATATATATATATACATATATATATATATATAATGAATCATATTAATCTCTTCAAACTTTTTTAAAATCCAATATAACTAAAAATTAAAAACTATGTAAAAAAGGATATAGAAGCAAAAAAAAACAATTATAGAGATGTAAAATACAAAGTTAAAAATTATTTTTAAAATATAAAAGAAAAGTTCAAGATTTTTTTTTAAAATAAAACTATATAAAAAAAAGAAAAAAAAAAAGAATAAGGCCAAGCCTAACACTTAGCCTATAACCAACAATCTCACACGTGGGTCTGCAAATTCAGGCATAGTTGCACGATCCTTTTATAAAAAAAAGATAATGGGCCCTTAGCTTGATGGAAAAAAAAACACTCCAGTTAGCATACTTAGATTTCAATCAAAATTAAGGTGGTTGATTTTTTCACTTTAAAAATTTATTTTCAACCCACTTAGAAAACATCATAATAACCTTGTAAAACCAATATTTAAGCTGCAAAAACGCAAAAAAAAAATTCAAAACCAAGAATTAACTAGAAAACTAATTTCTTAATAAAAACACTTAAATTAAACTCTCCTCATTATATGAAATCATTTGGAATAAAAATTTAATGTTTTGATAGTTGAAATCGTTAAAATGATATGTTTCTCTCTTTAGGCCGGTTTCTAGCCATTTCTTCTATTTTCTCACCCACGAAAGATTGAAAATGATGAAAATAAAGTTTAATATCAAAATAAATTTGTGCAAACTTCAAAAAAACTGGTCATTTTATAACAAAAAAAATATAAGAGATAAAAATATACTTTACAAATTAATTTGCACACGCCACCTTTGTTACTCGTGTGTTTAGCAGTTCAATTCCCTGTTTTTCAACCTAACCCTCACAAAAAAAATAAAATTAGGCTCTAATTTAGACTAAAAAAAGGGTGAATTGTGCTAAAAAAAATTAAGGATTAAATTAAATGTTTTTTAAAATAACATTATTATAATCCATAGTAAAATATAAAAGGATAAATAAAAGATTCATATACATTTAAAATGCCACACCATTTAGCTTTATATTTAATATTTAATGTGACTTAGTAATGATACATGACAAGGAGGTGCCAATTTAAGTCATTCGTGTGTGTGTGTGGTGTTAATATATAAAATATATAGAAGCGTACAAGGAAGTATGTTTTATGAATACATATGCAAACTGATCCAGGTTTTATATACTGTTTAAAACATCATTAAATAATTTGGTCTTAATATGTGATAATACACTTCAAAGATGAGAAAGAAATTAAAAACCATACAAACTAAATTGAATTATTAATCAATGGACCATCTTAAATATCAACTCATCAACTTGAATCTTGAGTATTAACATTGAATCTTAATTAAATAAGAGCATATGTGACGTAGGGTTTTAATTCAAGAATTTAATTTCCATCTTAATTTAAAAAGTTAAAGTGAATATATGATGGTTAATTTAAAGGGAGTAATTCTCTAAAAAGGGCCGACCAAATGGAATTACCAATTAAAATGTTCCCAAGAAAGCTTTCTGTCCACGTCTTCTTATTAATCTCCCCCTCTATAAGAACATGCTTGCAAACGTCTTGAGTCGCAAATTATCTGAAAGCATATTATAGCTATGGAGATCTTCAGAAAGAAACTCACAGATGTTGACATTTTGAAAAACTTGGAGTTACCGAACGATACAAGAAGAGAAGCCTTGCCACTTTTCCAAGGTGCATGGGAAAACGTGTTTCCAATCATGTTTGAGCAAGCTGGAATGGAAGTTGATGTTCACTGCTCCTGCAGATCAGGAAGGCTTGCATTTACTAAAGGCTGGATTGGAATCGCTCGCCATATGAAGCTTGTCGTACCCGATATCACGGCGGCCTTAAAAATCTATTAAATTTTTGAAAAGAACGGATTTCTAGCATTCAGTTCTTTAATGGGGGAATGGTCTTGTTTAAGGAGTCGCCACCTAGTATCATGGTCACTAGGAACCCTAACTGATCAACAAAGATTCTATAGTTCGGGACTGGTTACGTAAAAAGAAAGATAATATCACCCCTTAAACATCCTGCCTGAGGCAGGCTACATTGCTAGTTTCGTCTTAAATTGCTATATGTTTATTAGTTTGTGCTATGATAATTTGCTTATAATATCCCTGACTCTGGCGTCAGTGAATATTTAACTACAGATATTTCCAACTCTGGCGTTGGTAAATATTACGCAGCTATAGAAACAAAATAAATCTAATTAATATTTTTTTATTCCTGACTCTGGCATCAGTGAATAAACAAATCAAATAAATTTATTTTTACGCATGCACATATTTTTT